>NW_026021024.1:0-14311 GCF_019186545.1 Solanum stenotomum
CAATCTCAAAAAACACTACCTAAATACACTCGTGTATCACCATAAAAAATCATGGGTGTTTTGCTGATTTCTTATGGTGATACATGTGTGTATTTAAGTACTGTTTTTTGAGATTTTAGGCGAATATATTAGGGAGAAGGTTGAAAGATGAAGTGAAATGTTGACAATGAAGGGTGTATTTGTTTTAATAGGTGGGGTAAATATAATTTGGGACGTGTGTAATTAATTAATTGGGTCGGGTGTCGTTAATTTGGGTCATGCATAGTTAATAATGAGTGAGTTTGTAACTTAATTTAAATAATTAAATTGTATCCAATAACTCGTCGCCATGTATTTAAAAAATATTTAAATGATAATCCGTTATAAAAGTGGTCAATATTGGACCCAAAGATGGATGACAGGGGTATTTTGAAGCCAATAGATATATGACAGGGATATTTGGGAGCCAATAGGTGGATGGAGGATAATTTTGTACCATTTCCAATAGTTCAAGAGTATTTGGGTCCTTTTCCGTTTTTAAAATGTAATAATTCAATACCAAAGATTCTACGTTATGCATTCATATAGAACAAAAATTCTGAATTGACCATTGCAATAACTAGGTCTTTATTTTGTCACACAATATGCAAAGCCACTTAGTTTTGTTGGTTTTATGTTGCTTTATGGTCTTACATACTTATTACTTCTTTGAAGAAGAAAAAATAGTTTATATATAATAACTACCTCTTTATTTTGTCCACGTACAACATGAGAAGCACTGAATTTTGTTGGTTTCATATTGCTTTAGTGCTCTTATATATGCTTATAATTTCTTTGACAAGTTTACTACATTCTACTCGAAAAGAAAAATGAAAATCACATTTTTTTCAATATATAAATCTTAACGAATTTAACTTATATCGTGATAGTCTTATATGCTTACAATTTTTTGGGAAAAGTAAGCACATGCCCTATAAAGGCAAATTAATTACACACAAATACCCCTTTACATTAATACCCCTTTTCTTATAACTTGAGTTACTTAGTTCCATTCTAATTCTTTTGTTTTTTATTTGTCTACTTCTTATTTTTTGTTATAAAAGAACTAAAGGTAATAAAACTTAAAGGAAGATAATATTGAGAGAATGTACTGTATTTTTATTCCTTCATTCGTATCTTTTCAAATGAAGTAGCAAGCCCTTTTATAGGCAATGTAAATTGGGCATTGAATGACTGACACAAGCCATCTACTACTTTGCACAAGATGTGCACAATTTTCACAATTTCAACACTCCAATACACATACTATCCACATATCATATTGTGGCATCCACACGTTCACAACAATCCCCCTTGGATGTTTATGCCTAACTAAAGAAACTTTAGGGGAAGGAAAAAAGAATACATATATATTTAAATATGCATTTGCTTGTTGCCTCATTAAAAACCTTGCTAGAAAAATCCAATGGGACAAATTAAACCTAGACTAAGGAAAAAAGAGTACAACGCGTATTCTACTCCCCCTGATGAAGACAATGATTTATATTGTTAAGTCTTCGCATTCCAATTATATGTACCATCTTCTCAAGAGTTGAGGCTGGTAAAGATTTGGTGAATAAATCTGTTGGATTATCACTTGAACGGATTTGTTGTACATCAGTATCACCATTCTTCTGGAGATCATGTGTGAAGAATAATTTAGGTGAAATGTGCTTTGTTCTATCTTGTTTTATGTAGCATCCTCTTAACCGAGATATGCATGCATCATTCACTACAAAAAAACCCCCAAATTGCCAACAAATTTTACTAACATTATATTGGTTAGTATTCTACTAACAAATTACCAACATATTTCTAACTGAATTATATTTTAAAACCTAACAACCAAATTCTAACAGATTACCAACCAAAATCTTACTAACTACGTATTTTAGTTGGTAAATACGGCGGGAAAAAATGGCGTCAAATTTAGCAACATTCTATCAACGGATTACCAACTGAAATATTACTAACGCACACTTTTTGTTGGTAATATTACCAACGAAGTATATATCGGTTGGTAAATATGACAAAAAATTGTTTATATAATTTATTAACATATTACCAATGAATTACTAACCAAACATTTACCAACGACAAGATTGTGTTGCTAAATTTACCAACCAAATATAAATGTGTTGGTAAATTAGTAACGAAATGTAATTTGTTGGTAAACTTGCCAACCAATATCCAATTAGTTGAAAATTTTGCCGACGAATAAAGATTGTAGTTAGTAAATTACTAACATCATTAAAATAGTTGGTAATATACCAACTGATCATTAATCCATTGGTAAAATTTACCAACATATTAATTATTAGTTGGTAATATTACATATGAATGTTTAGTTGAATAGTAACTATTACAAACTGTGATAAAATTTATTGGTAAATTATTAATTATAACTTATATTTGAATAGTTGATAAATTTATCAATTGGAATTAAACTTTTTGGTAAATCAGCGTCTAGTGTTGAAGCTTTCATATTCAGTTCGTGTCGTTAGGCGTTTTAACTTTTAACTTTTAGCCAAAACTTGACTTTGGTCAATATTTTTGATAAACGTGCTCAGATGAGAACTCTGTCAGTGTCATTAGCTTCTAAACGTCATTTTTTATCTAACAGGAAGGTTGGTTCAAGTTTTGAGGCTTTCGTTTTTTGTTTGTTCTGTTAGGTGTTTTATATCTTATGTTTTGGCCAAAATTTGATTTTGGTCAATAGTTTTATGAATGTGCTCAGGTGAGAATTCTGTAAGCGTAATTAACTCCAAAGGTAATTTTTTTTATCTAATAGGATGGTTGGTTCGGGTTTTCAGGCTTTCATTTTTAGTGTGTGCCGCTAGGTGTTTTAACTTATAAATTTTGGCCAAAATTTAACTTCGGTCAATATATTTGATAAACGTGCTCAAATGAGAATTTCGTCAGTGCAGTTAGATGCAAAAGGTCATTTTTGATGTAATAAGATAGAGGGTTCAGGTTTTGAGGCTTCCATTTTTAGTTTGTGTCGTTAGGCATTTTAACTTTTAAGCTTTGGCCAAAATTTCACTTTAGTCAATATTTTTGGTAATCGTGCTTGAAATGAAATTTTTTCACCGCGGTTAGCCATATAAGTTCAGTTTTGGCCTCATAGGATGGTTGGTTCAGGTTTTGAGACTTTTATTTTCAGTTTGTGTCGTTAAGCGTTTTAACTTTTAACTTTTGGCTAAAATTTGAATTAGGTCAATTTTTTTGAGAATCATGCTCAAATTTGAATTTCGTCAACGCGGTTAGCTCTGAAAGGTCATTTTTCTCTTATAGGATGGTTGGTTTGGATTTTGAGGTTTTCATATTCAGTTTGTACCGTTAGGCGTTTTAACTTTTAACTTTTGGCCAAAATTTGACTTTGCTTAACATTTTTAGTAAACGTGCTCTGATGAGAATTTCGTCAGCGCGATTAGCTTTGGAAGGTCATTTTTATATCTAATAGGATGGTTGGTTCAGGTTTTGAGGCTTCAATTTTCAGTTCTACTGTTAGGCGTTTTAACTTTTAAATTTTGGCCAAGATTTAAATTTGGTCAATATTTTTGGTAAACGTGCTCAAATTAATTTTTTTGATATAATGATATGTGTCATATTGAAACTAATTTAACTCGTTATCATATATTTTGCATTATTTCATTCAAATATGATTTATAAAATTGATATTAATATTTTTGAATTTATATTCGTGCTCTTAGATTTTTAAATGCAATAAATTAATAAATATTTTACTATTGGATAATCATTCAGTTAATGATATTTTGAACATATTGTCAATTAATTACTAACCTAACATTGAACTTGATTGAATGATACATTACCAACAAACTAACAATCAATTAGTAAATTTATTAGAAAAACAAATAATCATACTAACGTATTTAAAATTTATTACCAACAAAGGTTGTGGTGAAGTGGTAAGTACTCCTTCATCCTTAACCAAGAGGTCTCAGGTTCGATTCCCCTTGGGTACGGAGTCGCCTTGAATGATATATTAACAATAAACTAACAATATTAGTAAATTTATTAGAAAAACAAATAATCATACTAACGTATTTAAAATTTATTACCAACAAGAGTTCTGGTGGAGTGGTAAGTACTCCTTCATCCTTAACCAAGAGGTCTCAGGTTCGATTCCCCTTGGGTACGGAGTCGCCTTTGTTAGGGAGCGCTTTACTCCCCAATGTGGGACTTCCTGGCGTGAATCCAAATTTAGTCGGGCTGCAGTGTGGGCCAATGTGGAACTTCCCGGCGTGAATCCGAATTTAGTCGGGCTGCGGTGTGAGTACCGGACACCGGATGGGAAACAAAAAAAAAATGTATTTAAAATTTATTGGTAAATTACTAACATAAATTTACTATAATTACCAACGTAATCGAATAATGAAGAAAAAAATTTACTAACTCCTTTTCAATTCGTTAGTAAAGGTACTAACGATATACTAACCAAAAATTAGTTGGTGAATTTACCAACGGAAATTTCAGGGCCATGTTTCAAAATTTTGAAACAACATCTTTGGGTGTTTACCAACTGATTTTTGGTTGGTAAGTTTACCAACAAATTAAAATCAGTTGGTTTAGCAACGGATTAATATAAGTTATTTGGTTGGTAACTCAATTTGCCAACCAATTTGATCAATTTACCAACAAATATTTTTGTTGGTAATTGGGGTTTCTTTTGTAGTGATTGTCTTCAAAGAGCACTGTGGGTACCTTGACATCACACTTCAAACCACATCTTTCTTTGATGAAATGTGTCACTGATCTCAACCATACACATTCTTTACTTGCTTCATAAATAGCTATTATCAATCAGTAGCGACAATAGACTGCTTCATAGATCGCCATGATATAGCAGTATCTCCGTATGTGAACAAATATACAGTTTGAGATCGAGCTTTATATGGGTCAGATAAATAACCTGCATCTGCATGACCAACAAGATCTGTATTATCTTTGTTAGTATAAAACATACCCATATCACTAGTCCCCTTTAGAGCAATATATGTTTAACTTCATTCCAATGTCTTCGTGTAGGGGAAAAACTATACTTGCTAGTAAATTAATAGAAAATGCTATGTCAGGTCTCGTAGCATTAGCAAGATACATAAGTGTGCTAATTGCACTAAGATAAGGTACTTTAGGACCAAGAAGTTCCTCATTCTCTTCTTGAGGTCGAAATGAATCTTTACTCATTTCAAGTGATCAGACAACCATTGGAGTACTAAATGGATGTGCATTGTCCATGTAAATTGTTTCAACATTTTCTCAGTATAGGCAGATTGATGGATGAAGACCTCGTCTGCTAAATGTTCTATTTGTAGACCAAGACAAAGTTTTGTCTTTCCAAGGTCTTTCATCTCAAATTATTTCTTTAGATATTCAATTGCCTTTTGGACCTCTTCTGGAGTTTCGACGAGATTAATGTCATCAACATAAACAACAAGAATAACAAACCCCAATGTTGTTTTCTTAATAAAAAATACAAGGACAAATGGCATCGTTTATATAATCTTATTTTATCAAGTACTCACTAAGACGATTATACCACATGCACCTTGATTATTGTAAGTTGTATAATGACTTTTGTAATCTGATTAGACACATTTCCTGAGATTTTGAACTATATGCTTCAGGCATTTTAAGTCTTTCTGAAATTTTCATTATTAAGTGAACCGTAAAGATAAGTTGTAACCACATCCATCAGATGTATTTCAAAGTTTTCATGTACAGCTAAATCGATGAGATATCGAAAAGTTATTGCAACCATAATTGGTGAATATGTTTCTTCATAGTCGACACCAAGTCGTTGAGAGAATCCTTGTGCAATAAGGTGTGCCTTATATATTACAATTTCATTTCTCTCATTTAGTTTTTGCACAAAAATCCATTTATAACCAACCGATTTTACACAATTTGGGGTTTGGACTACATGTCCAAAAACCTCACGTTTAGCAAGTGAATCTAATTCTGATTGAATTGCCTCTTGCCATTTTGACCAATCACATCTTCGTCGACACTCTTCGACAGATAGAGGTGCAAGATCCTCATTGTCTTGCATAATGTTAAGTGCAACAATATATGTGAAAACATTATCCACTATAATTTTCGATCGATTTAAACTTATCTCGTCACCCGTAGAACTTATTGAAAGTTCTTCATTCACTTGAGTCTCGGGTTCATTGATTTTTTTAAGAATATCAGGATTAATCAGATCTTGAACTTCTTCATGAGATTCTTTTCTAGTGTCATCTTTATTATTTTTCGTGCTTCTTTTTCTAGGATTCTTATCTTTTGAATCCAATGGTCTATCACGCTCCAGGCGTTTTTGTGATTCAGAAGCCATGACACTTGTAGATGGTCCTTTTGGGACGTCAATCCGGATAGGCACATTCACTGCAGGAATATGTGACTTTGTTATCCTTTTCAAATCAGTAAATGCGTCTGGCATTTGATTTTATATGTTTTGCAAATGGATGATCTCTGGACCTCCTACTCACACATAGGGGAACGTGGATCAAAATGAGATAATAATGAAACTTTTCATGCAATTTCACTTTTAAGTTCCTTTTTCTCTCTCCCTAATTGTGGAAAAGTTATTTTATCAAATCGAAAATCTGCAAATCTTGCAGTGAATAAATCTCCCGTCAATGGCTCAAGGTAGCGAATTATGGAGGGAGAATCAAACCCAACATATAAGCCTAACCTTCTTTAGGGGCCCATCTTAGTGCGTTGAGGTGGTGCTACTGGCACATATACAACACGTCCAAAAATTCGTAGATGAGCAATATTTGGTTCATGACCGAATACCAATTGTGACGGAGAGTATTTATTATAATGAGTCGGTCTGAGACGAACAAGTGATGTTGCATGTAAGATAGCATGACCCCAAACAGTAGTGGACAACTTAGTTTTCATAAGTAGAGGCCATGCTATCAATTGTAAGCGCTTAATAAATGGCTCAGCAAGGCCATTTTGAGTATGAACATGAGCTACATGATGTTCATCTTTTATCCATATTGATAAGCAATAATCATCAAAAGCTTGGGATGTGAATTCTCCAGCATTATCAAGGCGAATTGCCTTAATGGGATAATTTGGAAATTGCTCTCTTAATTGTATCATTTGTGCCAATAATTTTGCAAACACTAGGTTGCGAAATGATATGAGACACACATGAGACCATCTTAAAGATGCATATATTAAGACCACAAAATATCTAAACAAACCACTAGATAAGTGATAGGTCCACAGATATCCCCATGTATACGTTCTAAAAATTGAAGGGATTCAATGTTAACATTCATTGGTGATGGCCTAGTAATCCATTTGTCTTGATAACAAGCATCACATGAAAACTCATCACTCGTACGAATCTTCTGGTTCTTTAATGGATGTCTATTTGAATTTTCAATGATTCGTCTCATCATTATTGATCCAGGATGACCTATTCAGTCATGCCATAACATAAACACATTTAAATCAGTAAACTTCTGGTTTATGATCGAATGTGCTTCGATTATACTAATTTCTGCATAATATAAGCCATGAGATAAGGTAGGTAATTTCTCTAAAACACATTTCTGGCTTCAGACATTCTTGGTTATACCAAGGTATTTAATATTCATTTCATTTGGTGTCTCAATATGATATCCATTTCGGCGGATGTCACGACCCAAGCCTTGGGCCTAGACGTGACCGGCGAATGGGGAACCCGAAGGAACTCCAAACAAGCCTCATAGCGTATCATTACACATCCTTGATCGCGGAAGCAATTAAAATGACCATAAGCGATAAACATAATCAAGGAGAAATCGGGACTAAGGGAGCAAGAGAAAAAAAAAAGGGAATGATACATAAATACCATAGATGAGTCAAGCTCAAGCATAATACACAACTTGTCAAACATCACCTCTAAACATGGGTACTTAGCGGGGGCCAAGACAAACTATTGGGCTCATCCTCATAGTCAATACATAACAAAAAAAAGAAAAAGTCTTATACATAGCAAAAGATCATGAGCAACGTCCCCGGAATGGAGGACTCACCAATAACCTCGATAGAAAATCGTATTAGCCACGCAGAGGAGGATGGCCAAGCGGTGCTCCGGTCCCTACATGGTGACATCATGTAGTATGCAATGACATAGGGGCTGAACTTAAGACCTGAGATTTTATAAAGGGCTTAGATCAATACCTTAGGCTTGAGTGGAGTGGAAAAGATAAGGATATCGTCTTTGCATGTCTGCTTCGGCCTCCCAAGTAGCACTTTCAACTTGTTGATTTCTCTAAAGGACTTTAACGGAAGCCACATCTTTGTTTCTCAACCTCTTCACTTGTCTATCTAAAATCTGGACCGGAACCTCTTCATAGGTCAAATTATCTTCAACAACACCCACAACATCAAGAGACACAATGGCATTTGGATCACCCACACACTTCCTCAACATAGACACATGAAATACCGGATGAACCAAATCCATTTCGCTAGGCAATTCCAACTCATAAGCTACCTTGCTAATTCTCCTCATCACCTTATAAGGACCCACGTATCTTGGGCTCAACTTGCCCTTCTTACCAAAACGAACCACACCCTTCATGGGTGACACCTTCAAATAGACCCAATCACCAACTCGGAATTCAAGAGCCCTTCTCCTCACATCGGCATAGGACTTTTGGCGACTTTGGGCCGTCTTCAACCTTTCTCTAATCATCCTAACCTTCTCAAGAGCCTCCATAACTAGATCTGGTCCTAACAAGGCCACCTCACCAACCTCAAACCACCCAACCGGTGATCTACAACGCCTCCCATAGAGAGCCTCAAAAGGAGCCATACCGATGCTAGAATGATAGCTATTGTTATAGGCAAACTCAATCAATGGAAGATGATCATCCCAACTACCCTTAAGCTCCAATACACAAGCCCTAAGCATATCCTCAAGTGTTTGGATAGTCCTTTCGGCTTGTCCATCCGTTTGCGGGTGAAAGGCCGTAGTAAGCTTAACTCTCGTACCTAGACCCCTTTGAAAGGACTTCCAAAAGTGTGAAGTAAATTGAGTACCACGGTCCGATATGATGGATAGAGGAATCCCATGCAACCTTACCAAGTCATGAATATATAACCTTGCATAATCTTCCGCCCCATATGTTGTCTTTACCGGTAGAAAATGAGCCGATTTTGTCATCCTATCAACCACCACCCAAATAGAATCAAAACCTTTTCTAGTCTTGGGTAAACCAACTACAAAATCCATATTAATTTCTTCCCACTTCCAAGTAGGAATCTCTATGTCTTGGGTTAGACCACCCGGCCTTTGATGTTCGGCCTTGACTTGTTGACAACTATGACAACCGGAGACGAATTTGGCAATGTCCTTCTTCATGCCTCCCCACCAATACACATCCCTCAAATCTCTATACATTTTGGTGGAACCGGGGTGAATGGAGTAGGAAGAATTATGAGCCTCCTCAAGAATTTTCTCCCTCAAACCATCAACACAAGGCACACACAACCTACCTTGGTACCTAAGGGCACCATCTCCCCCTTGGGAGAAAACTTCCACCTTGCCCTCTTTCACCAAGGCCTTCAATTCTAACAAGGAAGAGTCAAGATCTTGTTTTGCTATCACCTCATCAACCAAGGAAGACCTAGCACCATCAACAACGACCACACCACCATTACCAACCTCTTCCAACCTAACCCCCAACCTAGCCAACCGATGCACCTCCCTAGCCATTTCCCTATCACCAATATCAACATGAGCTAGGCTACCCATAGACACCCTACTCAAAGCATCCGCCACCACATTAGCTTTACCGGGATGATAATGCACACTCATATCATAATCTTTAAGAAATTCTAGCCACCTTCTTTGTCTCAAGTTGAGATCTTTTTGGGTGAAGACATATTGGAGGCTCTTATGATCGGTGAACACATCAACATGTACCCCATACAAGTAATGACGCCAAATCTTTAAAGCAAACACCACCGCGGCTAATTCAAGATCATGCGTAGGATAGTTCTTTTCATGCACTTTGAGTTGTCTAGAAGCATAGGCTATCACCTTACCATTTTGCATTAGGACACAACCCAAGCCAACTCTAGAAGCATCACAATACACAACAAATCCCTCAAGCCCATCCGGTAGTGACAATATAGGAGCGGACACAAGTTTATCTTTCAAGGTTTGAAAACTCCTTTCGCACTCGTCGGTCCACTCAAACTTAGCCTTCTTTTGTGTCAACTTAGTCATGGGAGAAGCAATAGAAGAAAACCCATTCACAAATCTCCGGTAGTAACCCGCTAAGCCCAAGAAGCTCCTAATATCCGACGGGGTCAATGGCCTAGGCCAATTTCTAATCACATCGGTCTTCTTAGGGTCTACCTTAATACCATCCCCCGACACCACATGACCTAGGAAGGCAACCTGCCTCAACCAAAATTCACACTTTTCATACTTGGCATACAACTTCTCCTCTCTCAATCTTTGCAACACAACCCTCAAGTGACCCTTATGTTCTTCCTCGCTATGCGAATAGATTAAAATATCATCAATGAAGACCACAACAAAGGAATCAAGGTGGGGTTTAAAGATCCTATTCATTAGGTCCATGAAGATAGTCGGTGCATTGGTCAACCCAAAGGACATGACCACAAATTGATAATGCCCATACCTAGTCCGGAAGGTTGTCTTGGGAATGTCACACTCTCTCACCTTCATTTGATGATACCCGGACCGAAGATCAATCTTAGAGAAGTGGCTAGCCCCTTGCAATTGGTCGAACAAGTCATCAATTCTAGGAAGAGGATATTTATTCTTGACGGTGACCCTATTGAGTTGCCGGTAATCAATACACATCCTAAGGGACCCATCTTTCTTCTTCACAAACAACACCGGTGCACCCCATGGTGATTGGCTAGGCCTAATAAAACCCTTCTCCAACAAGTCCCTGAATGGTTCCTTCAACTCCTTTAACTCCGTCGGGGCCATACGGTAAGGGGGAATAGAAATGGATTGATTATCGGGGAGGAGGTCTATGCCAAAATCTATTTCCCTTTCGGGAGGAACACCGGGAAGGTCATTAGGAAAGACATCAAGGAATTCATTTACGATCGGAACCGACTCTATAAGAAGGGTTTTGGACTCCACCACATCTCTAACCCTCACAAGGTGATAGAGACACCCCTTAGAGATCAACTTACGGGCTTTAATGCAAGAGATGAACCTACCCTTAACTACCACATTTTGGCTTTGCCACTCAAGAATGAGTTCACTTGGGAATTGGAACTTGACCCTACGGGTTATACAATCAATGGAAGCATAGTATGCATGCAACCAATCCATCCCAAGAATAACATCAAAATTGACCATGTTCAACTTAACAAGATCAAAATACAATATTTTATGCAAGATGCAAATAGGACAATTTCTATAAACCTTCCTAGCAACAACATATGCACCAATAGGAGTAGATAACTTATATGACTCACGCAACAAGTCGGGCTCAACATGAAACTTTTTGGCAACAAAGGGGGTGACAAAAGAAAGAGAGGCACCCGGATCAATTAATGCATATACATCAAAGTCAAAGATTTTCAACATACCGATAACGACGTCGGGGACTTCATCGACCCCTTGCCTCCCATGCAAAGCATAAAATTGATTGTGCCTTGGGGCACCATCTTGTCGGCCCCCTCTCCCCAAAGGAACCGCATTGGCACTTTGTGGACGGACCTCCTTACCCTTGTTGCGATTTCGAGGACAATCCATTGCCTTGTGCCCCATTTCCCCACAACTGTAGCAAACACCGGTATTTCTCAAGCACGGGCCACCATGGCCCTTACCACACTTCGGACATACATCAATAGGACCCATACCACCAACACCTTGGGCCCTTGGAACATCATTGGCAAACCCCTTATGGGGCGCATGAGAAGACCCTTGGCCTTGATGAAACCGGCCTCCTCTTCAACTTTGGAACTTGCCCTCAAAACGGGCCCTCTTGGCCTCATGACCCCTCCTCTTCCTCAACTTCTCCTCCTTCATTTGTTCGGCATAGATCATCAAGTGGGACAAGTCCATGTCACTAATCAACATTGCGGACCGGCATTTTTCACTCACTAGTTCGGACACACCCATCACGAATTTGTTCATTCTAGATCGTGAGTTGGCAACCAAGGGTGGAGCATATCTTGAAAGTTGGTTAAACTTGAGGGCATACTTCCTCACACTCATAGACCCTTGTTTGAAATTCATGAACTCCACCAATTTGGCTTCCCTAAGTTCAAGAGGAAAGAATCGATTAAGGAAAGGCGTTTTGAACTCTTCCCAAGGCACCACATAGTTTACCCCCTTCTCTTCCTTCCATTGGTTGTACCATATTTGGGCCACCCCTTTTAGTTGGTAGGCCGCCAACTGCGCCTTATCTTCTGACCTCATGCCCATGATAGCTAATATCTTGTGGACTTTATCAATGAACTCTTGAGGGTCTTCTTCTATCTTAGACCCATAGAATTTCGGGGGATTCATCCGCACGAAGTCTCTCACCCGAGATACCGGGGTAGGAGCCTGAGGGGCTTGGGGCCCGTGGTTGGCTTGATTAGTCATAGCTTGTGCAAATAAAGTAAGGGCATCCCGAAGATCCCCATTGGTCGGTTGTTCCTCGGGTGCACGGGTTCGTCTTTCTCTTGTATTAGGCATGGTCTAGCATAGAAAAGAACAACCGTTAGGAAAAAGACTTAATTCAACTCTACAGCACGACTTAGAATATGGAGAAGGGAAACATTTCCTAAAATGTCTCATAGCCTCCTACTTATAGTTGTGGTGCACAACACAACCATGAATCGGACTCTAATCAACGCGGTGTGTTGGACTCCGAGGATCTATCAACCTAGTGCTCTGATACCAAGTATGTCACGACCCAAGCCTTGGGCCTAGACGTGATCGGTGAATGGGGAACCCGAAGGAACCCCAAACAAGCCTCATAGCGTATCATTACACATCCTTGGTCGCGAAAGCAATTAAAATGACCATAAGCGATAAACATAATCAAGGGGAAATCGGGACTAAGGGAGCAAGAGAAAAAAAATGGGAATGATACATAAATACCATAGATGAGTCAAGCTCAAGCATAATACACAACTTGTCCAACACCACCTCTAAACATAGGTACTTAGCGGGGGCCAAGACAAACTACCGGGCTCACCCTCATAGTCAATACATAACAAAAAAAAGGAAATGTCTTATACATAGCAAAAGATCATAAGCAACGTCCCCGAAATGGAGGACTCGCCAATAACCTCGATAGAAAATCGTATTAGCCACGCGGAGGAGAATGGTCAAGCGGTGCTCCGGTCCCTACATGGTGACATCATGTAGGCATAGAGTATGCATTAGTACGTTTGAATGTACTAAGTATATGAGATGCAATGCAATGCTACAATAGATGGACATCATAGGAAAAATGCATAATCATACCCGATAGATAGCATATTAATGAAATGATATGTATAATGATGCTTACATCAAAATCATATTTAGTGGGACGTAGTACATGTGTGGCGAGTGACCATCAATATAGTATTTCCAAGGCCTACCACCCCCTTGGAGAGGCGAAAGAGGTACAAACCCCTCAATGTGGTTACCCGGGCCTACAACCCCCGAGCTAGGGACCAAGGTACAAACCCCTCGATGTGGTTATACGGGCCTACTACCCCCCGTACTAGGCAACCAAGGTACCAACCCTTCGATACGGTTACCCGGGCCTACAACCCCCCGAGCTAGGCTTGGTCGACTCTGTTGACGACCAATTTTGACCCTCCACAATATAAATTAATTATCGAGCTTCTTCAATTTCAAACGATTTAAAATAACTAGTTTTATAAATAAATAAATAAAAAAAACTTAAAAAATAATATATATAGTTTACAAATTATTTTAAATAGTTTCGTCACTCTTATAATTTTTAAATAATATATATGTTTTATATAATTATGTATATGATTAATGTATTTTTATGAATATCATCTCAAAAAGATTTTATATTTAATATTTTATTAGTGATGGTAGTAATTTTGAATTAATGAATTTCATGAAATTCAAAATACTTGCAAATTATTTTTACTAATTTTATCTTTTTGTAATCATTTTAAATATTGAATATGTATATTTCTACAATCATGTTATTTTATAAATATTTGAAAATCATCAAAAAGGATTTTACAATTTTTAGTCAAATATTTTATTAGTTTAATTTACTTTAACTTATAGTTATAATTT
>NW_026021024.1:14375-15820 GCF_019186545.1 Solanum stenotomum
TTTGGAGAGGGTTTAGAGAGAGTTTTTGGATGTTTTGAAGTTAAATGACTAAGTAGGGATATGTCCCCTTTTTATAAAAAAACGTCCCAACACTTAGAAAAAAAATTGAGGCGGGTGAACAGTGTTTTCGGCTACTGGAATTTGCATTTTCTGCCGGACAGGTTTTACGAAAATGGTCATAACTCCTTCATCCTAACTCGGAATGAGGTGAAACAAATTGCGTTGGAAAGCTAACTCACAGAGCTTTAATTTTGATCGTTTGAGCTCCTTTCAGTTCCTTGTGTGCTGAGAGGTATGCCCCTTTAAAGTTGACCCTCAAAATCGCATTTTTTGCGATTTTCGAATTTTGATACGGTTGTTCTAAAATTCGGGTTAGACTCATTTCCCACTCAATTTGACCCCCTGAATAAGAATATGAAGTCGAATTTCCGAAATGATGCACGGATTTTGAGATATATGGAAATTACAATTTTATGTGTTTTCGAAGCACATTTTCGGGCATTTTTGGGGTCGTTTCACTAATAGCATATCTTTTGTAGTTAATTCAAAGTTATATATTTCTTCTATAGTTAATATCTTATCCCATAGTTGTACTTTTATATTTTTTGCCTTATATGTGATCATGCTTCCTTCATTATTAAATCCTGTTACTACTATAGGTGTTTTTAATTTCTCCCACTTATCTTTTGGTAAACAATTATATTTACATATATTAGCTTCTACTCCCGTATCTA
The DNA here is from genome assembly GCF_019186545.1 of Solanum stenotomum. Lineage (NCBI taxonomy): Eukaryota > Viridiplantae > Streptophyta > Magnoliopsida > Solanales > Solanaceae > Solanum > Solanum stenotomum. Next base: position 15,110 of record NW_026021024.1, read on the forward strand.
TCATTGGTGTATAATATCGGTTGTAATATCTTTCTATTATTATCTTTGCAACTATATATATTTTCATATTTTTATCATACCAAAGTCTTTTTTATTATTACTCTTTTATTTTCATAGTTTATTGTTAACTGTTTGTCTTCTAGATTATATGGTTTTACTTGTTCTAACCATTTTATCCCTAAAATGATATTTTTATTTCCTTGATATATTTTGAATTTTATCACTATTGGTACTCCTCCGATGATTATTTCCTTGTCTGTAGTTTCTTCGGTATATATTAATGCTTTTGGCAGTTTGGAGCATGATTGTTCAATAGTTATTATTTCATCTTCCGTCACTAATTCTCTTGTAATATTGTTTTCTTCTCGTCCTGTATCTATTAATATTAAATATTTTCGTTGTTCCATTATTCCCGTTATGTAGTAATGATGTGGTTTTATATCTTTTTCCTTTGATTTTTGTGGGGTTTTATCTATTCTCCTTGAGGTACTCATTTTTGATGATATTTGGGGTATCTCATTGTTTATTCTTTTCGATGTTCTTAGTTTTTCTTTTACTATTTCTAAATCTTCTTCTATATCAATTTCATTATAACTATAATCATTTTTATCTATGACTGTAACTATTCTTTCAAAGGGATCTTCTATTTTTATTTATTTTATTTTATTTTTTGCTGTTATTTTATGTTTTGTCGTTAAAAACATATAAGTT
>NW_026021025.1:0-352 GCF_019186545.1 Solanum stenotomum
TGGGCAAAAATTTGTGAATTTGTCTTCAGGTTGATTATGGGCTTATGCTTAGCTTAAATGGTATAGTTGAATACCATGATTACTTATGATTTCTATTGTGAATTGTTTGATCATGAGAATGGTGAAGGTGGCTTGGAAAGGATGGTAAGTTGACCTACTTTATGAATAATGTTGAATTACTAGGGAATTGAGTAATGTTGGTTATGACTTTGGGGAATGGTAAGATGGCTTAATCTCTTAGTATTGATATAATTGTTATTGATTGGTTTGATCCACCTTTGGTGGAGGTGGTTATTTGTTGTATTATTGTGAATTGAGGCCATAAAGGACATTATATAAATGTTATTATATT
>NW_026021026.1:0-845 GCF_019186545.1 Solanum stenotomum
TTCTGTAGTTTCTTCAGTATACATTAATACTTTTGGTTGTTCGGAGCATGATTGTTCAATAGTTATTATTTCATCTTCCGTCACTAGTTCTCTTGTAATATAGTTTTCTTCTCGTCCTGTATCTATTAATATTAAATATTTTCGTTGTTCCATTATTCCCGTTATGTAGTAATGATGTGGTTTTATATCTTCCTCCATTGATTTTTGTAGAGTTTTATCTATTCTTCTTGAGGTACTCATTTTTGATGAGATTTGTGGTATTTCACAGTTCATGTTTATTCTTTTTGATGTTGATGTACTTAATCTTTCTTTTACTATTTCTAAATCTTCTTCTATGTCAATTTGATTATAACTATAGTCATTCTTGTCTATGACTGTGACTATTCTTTCAAAAGGATCTTCTATTTTTATTTTATTTATTTTATTTTTTGTTGTTATTTTATGTTTTGTCGTTAAAACATATAAGTTTTTACATCTAGCTGTAAATATTTTACTTCCTAGGGCTAGTTCTATTCTTGACATTCTCCAATATAATACTAACGATTTATCTATATTTTTGTCATTTATTGTTACTGAGTAATTAGAACTTATTATAAATTTAAATTTTTGGTATATGAGGTTACCTTTTACCACACTTATTATACTTTTTTTCTATGGGTTGTATAATTCTATCATCTGCTAAGTATATTTCTATGGGTGTATCTATTCCTTCTCTAAAACATGTTTTTATTAGTATTTCTGTTCCTCCTAAATGTACATATTTAATTGGATTTTTAGCCTTAATATCTTGTATTTCTTTATTTATTATTCGTTTATATATTATTGGTATTTTGGCTTTTCCTTTA
>NW_026021027.1:0-783 GCF_019186545.1 Solanum stenotomum
TATTTCTGAAGCGTACCCCGGATGGAGAATATTCTTTGATGGAGCAGCGAATCATCAAGGAAAAGGAATTGGAGCGGTCTTAGTGTCAGAAACCGGTCAGCACTATCCTATGGCGGCTAAACTCCGATTTGAATGCACGAACAACATGGCTGAGTATGAAGCTTGCATCCTCGGCCTGAAGATGGCAATTGATATGAATGTTCACGAGTTGCTGGTTATTGGAGATTCAGATTTGTTGATTCATCAGGTTCAAGGAGAATGGGCGGTGAAGAATCCAAAGATCACACCATATGTGCAATATATACGGAAGTTGTGCAAGAGATTTCGCAAGATTGAGTTTAGACACACTCCCAGGACACAGAATGAGTTGGCCGATGATGCTCTTGCCACCATCGCATCAATGATTAAGCATCCGGATACAAGTTATATTGATCCAGTGGATATAGAGGTAAAAGAACAGCCCGTTCATTGTTCACACGTCGAAGCGGAATCAGATGGTTTGCCTTGGTATTTTGACATCAAGAAGTATTTAGAGGACGGGACTTATCCTGAGAATGCAACGTTCAACCAGAAGAAGTCGATACGCCGCATGGCCCTCAATTTCTTTGCAAGTGGGGAGATCCTTTATAGGAGGACTCCAGATTTAGGTCTTCTCAGATGTGTTGATGCTAGTGAAGCTGCAAAGCTTCTGGAACAAATACATGCCGGAGTTTGTGGTACTCACATGAACGGGCTCACTTTGGGGAGAAAGATCATTCGAGCTGGCTATTTTTGGATGACTAT
>NW_026021028.1:0-484 GCF_019186545.1 Solanum stenotomum
CATGTAAAAGACTATTGTTAGACTTTTTAATTTTAAAGGGTTGTGTCCCTACTTATGTTTCAGCTGTTGTTTTAGATGGCCATGTGAGACAATGACTTCCGCTGTATTTTTTTAAGACTTTTAAATGAGTGTTTTGATTGTATGGTTTAAAATAAAGTTTTAATTTCGTACTATATTTACTATCTAATGCAATGAAATGCTATGAGGCTTGTATGAGACCCCTTATGGGTCAAGTACGTCATGCCGCATCTAGTGAGTAGCCTTGGGTTGTGACAAACATGGTATCAGAGCATAAGATTTTGGAAATGCTTTTTAGGGTTGATGTCTCATGAGCCATGTCTAGTAGAGTCTTGTTCATCAATGTGAGTCGCCACACATCTATGAGCGAGAGGCTATAGGACGTTAAGAAGTTACACTTCTTTCATTATTCTTGAGGTCGTGCCTTAGAGTGTAGTTTTATAAGTGTCCTTTTCCTAATCCTTCT
>NW_026021029.1:0-373 GCF_019186545.1 Solanum stenotomum
TATTACTACACATCCTATTATGGTCTACTTTTGTATATTATCATGAAATGGAATGATTATATGATGTTTATGGTTTTCATGCCTCCATGATCAAATTATGAAGGTTGTTATATATGTATATATATATGTATGTTGTTGGTGGGCTGTTTTATATGGATTTTGAAATTGGTTGGACTTAGTACTCTTGAAACACATGATTTTATTTACATGAACAAGTAGCCCACCATATGTTTGATAAAATGTCATTTATAGAATTCTTATGAAATGGAAGGTCCAATGTACGTCCTATGAGTCGGATGATTATATAAGTATTGAAATGATGATGAAATGGATACATGTATATGTTTTTCTCTATATAGTGTGTGAGTCGATC
>NW_026021030.1:0-304 GCF_019186545.1 Solanum stenotomum
ATCAACCCAAAAACAATTAGCTAAATGATCATCTACATCCATCTGTATTGCATAAAAGAAACCTAGATTCTCGGATTGACGTCTTTGAAAATATTGTAGCATTAATTGTGCATCTCCTTTTTCGAGATTTTTTTGTCTTCTTGTGTGTAAATAATTCTGAATATCTTGACCTGTTAAATTCAGTAGATCAACACCCCCAGCTTGATTTATCAACACTGACGCTATTTTACTTGGATGGACTCCTGAGTTGTCAAGCAAATCAATAAGATTTTTTTGGGCCTCCGTTTTTTTCCTTTTTGACCGC
>NW_026021031.1:0-249 GCF_019186545.1 Solanum stenotomum
GTGTAAAGCTTAAGTTTTTCTAAAAAAATATTCGGTCAAGAGTTTTTTTCTTTTAGGATTTTAAAGATTTTTTGGGATCATTATTGTTTTTACGATATATGAGCTATAAGGGCTTAGGACTTGGGGTTTTAGATTAAGGAATTTTCTTAGGGTTTTTAAGGTTTGTTTTCGGGATTTTTAGTTTTAGGGTTATAAAGGTTTTTAGTGTTTTGCTTTTCTTAAGATTTAGGATTTCTTAGGGTTTAGGGC
>NW_026021032.1:0-350 GCF_019186545.1 Solanum stenotomum
TGTTGTATTATATATTACAATTTATAATGCTTTTAAAGTAGTTTAAATATTATACTATTTATTATGATTTATAACACTTTTTTTAAAAATTTATGTCATATTATGGAATTTGAGAAGTTATTGAAATTTTTATATGATTTTAAAAATATTTTAAATTGTTAGCTATTGTGATTTGTAGTACTTTTTTTAACATAATTTTGAAAATAATATTTATTACTCTCTTTGTTCTAATTTATGTGGCAGATGCAGAATTTCAAATATTAACCCTTTTTTATATGTCTCTTTAATATATTAAGTTGTTAATTATTATATATTTTAGTACATTTGAACCTAATTTTTTAATAATATAT
>NW_026021033.1:0-285 GCF_019186545.1 Solanum stenotomum
GGCTCTAAAAACAGAAAAAATAGTCATCTACAGTGTGATTACTGTCACTACACTGGTCATACTAGCGATCGATGCTACCAGCTGCATGGATATCCTCCAGATTTTAGACTAAACTCAAAGAAGAAGTTTAACTCACACTCAGCTGCATCATCAGGACATGGAAACGCTGTCAACTTTGCTAGTGAACATGATACTTCATCAGATATGGATGGTTATTCAGGTAGCTCTAGTAATGCTTTGGGTGCAACTTCCTCCAATCCTACATGTGCTTATGTACAGCAGTCT
>NW_026021034.1:0-984 GCF_019186545.1 Solanum stenotomum
GAATTATATTTGATATTTTAGGACTAATAAATAGTTTGAAGTTGGGACACTAGCTAGCTAGTTTGAATTTAGAATTTTAGGGATTTGAATTACAACTTAATTAGAACTTATAATTAATTATAACTTGAATTTACTATAAATTGAACTTAATTAGGAATATGAACTTGAAATTAGAACTTGAACTTGGAACTAATTAGCTTGAATATATAACTAATTAAGTTTAGAAATTAGTATGAACTTGAATTGAAACTTGAACTTATTAAAACTTGAATATATATATATATATATATATATATAACTAATATTCTTGGATATGAAGTTTATATTTAACTAATTTAAGAACTTTTCATGCTAGGCAACTGAGGAAGCTCAACATGTAAAAAAGTTGATACAGGACTATATTGATTCTTTCATCAAAGTTGGAGATAAGGTTGGTGCTTCTAAATTTCTCAAGTTCAAGTACAATTGTTTTGAATAATGTGTTTGTGTCCATCTAGTATTAATACTTAGCTTTAATTCTAGTGATTATAATTGATTGTTCGTTAGTATATTATTGTTTTTGTTTGTTGGTTGTGTTATTCAATTGTTAATTTGATTTGATTATTGTTAGTTAGGTATAGATAATTGAAGATTTTTATTTTAAGGTTTTTTTAAAAGAAATTAGGCATTTTTAAATTGGGCATTGTTAGTTAGTGAAGAATTAGCATTTTTATATTTTAGAACTAGTTTAAACTTGAGAATATGTAATTTGAGGTTGAATTGAGATTTTTTTGGATTTGATTTTAGGACTAGTTAGTAAAGTGTTAATTTGAAGTTAGAAATTAGTAATTGAAGTGTTATGAGTAGAAGATGAATGTTTGAATGTCATGAATTTAGATGATGAATGTTTGAATGTCATGAATTTAGATGATGAATGTTTGAATGTCATGAACTTAATTAGAATTTGAAGTTGAACATGAACTTGAAATTAGAACTTGAACTTGA
>NW_026021035.1:0-1553 GCF_019186545.1 Solanum stenotomum
TTTTGAGTTAACAAAGTTGAGTCTGAGTTACTGACAATTCTATTTAGTATTGAGGGTGATTTTAATTTCTTGAATGATTGGTGTGATTCCTGGGACATTTGGGGGTGTTCTGAATCATTAGATGAAATTCTAAATTTCTTAGAGCTTAGAGTTGACAACGATCAACACTCTATCAAGACAATCAATCTCAGATGGATGACTTGATTATTCAGACATATCTTAAACATATTTTATAATTGATTTATACTATTGATTTGTGTTTGGGTGATCTCAGATGAATCTCGGATGTTCGTTATGAAGGCGAAATTTTATAGTACTGCCAGAATAATATGAGCTTCCACTTGAGCTTTGATTGAACTATTATATCATATCGCAATTTTGAAATTATATCAAAAAGAATTGTCACATTCTAAATTCATATGAGAAAATAATGATCATTTTAGTACACACAATTGTTACAGATTTTTGTTGAGAGGATTATTCTTTACAAACATGTTCTTCACAAATGCGGTGGATTTCAACGAAAAAAAAAAAGTCACTTTGACAATATTTAAATAAATCGATCCCAAATTTTTTATATTTCTAATATTTTGGGAGCATGGAAGCTCCGATTGAACTAGTTATCAATGTATTTTTCTCATATAACTATTGGGTACATGATTATTGCCACATATCTTTAACATATCTTATAATATACCATAAAAATTAAAATAAAAATGAATACTTAGAAAGGATGATTTATTCAATAGACCATTTTTTTCTTTTTTTTAGTCGAATGATTATTTTGGAACAAATTCTATTGACTAAATTCCTAACTCCTATCGTAATTACCTTAAGAGGAATAAATTTAAATTTATTTCAAAAGAAAATTCATCGACTTCATACTATTAAAAAGAAACATATTTTATAGAAATAAAACATTCACTATGATTCAATGAAAAGGACGAAAATGCCCTTTAATGAATAAATGTAAATATAACTTTCATATTTTAATTTTTGTAGAAATTAAATTAAGAACATGTGCAATGACATAAAGTCTTTTGTCCAACAGTTTTACAAATTCCTCCACGCTCACATGAATCAATGCAAAATTTCCAACATTTGCCATCGTTTTCTGGATTATCATCTTTCCCTGCTATACATGGACTTATATCTGGGTGATCCAAACAACACTTTGTAAGAATTATTATTAATTATTATTAATTATTTCTTACTTATGGCCAAAGTTTACTTGGAATCAAAGTAATACCATAAATAATATTTAATAAGGAATAGATCTCATCTGTACATTGGNAGATGGATGTAAGATACAAATTTGATCGATTTGACATTTAAATTTTTATCATGGAAAACAATTGAAATTTTAAAATAATAGGTCCAAATATGTGAGAATTGAAAATGATTTGAGATAACATAAAAAAATTAATTAATGTAGGTTAAAAATACCTATGANCAAGGAGGTAGAAACCAATTTACGACTAACGCTTCCGCTTCTCTTTGTGATGATATCTTCCACATCAGGTAAGTGCCTCCAACATTCTCTATGTAAGATT
>NW_026021036.1:0-275 GCF_019186545.1 Solanum stenotomum
AAAGTGGACAAGTAATTAAGGACAATTATAAAAAGAAAAGTAGACAAGTAATTAGAAACAGAGGAAGTATTTAATTTGCAATTTGAAAATTCGCATAATTAATAAATGCATAAGTTAAGAGAAAATGTATGTATTATTTTATACAGGTTATATAAAATATGGAATATGTACTATATCAAATATTAATAATCAAAATATGATTCATGAATAACTAAAATTTGTATAAAATAATACATAAATTCTCTTCTAACTAATTTATATATTATTAATATTTG
>NW_026021037.1:0-589 GCF_019186545.1 Solanum stenotomum
TAAAATATATTTTTACATGTGAATTTTTCCCCTAAAATAAATTCTATTGAGTACTTTTATCGATATAAAAGCCAAGGTTGCGTGAGTTTTGGTGATACAAAACAAAATTTGATGACTTTATTAGATAAATTCTTAAAGTTGGGTGACATTAAGATATTAAGAGACAGTTTGACATTGCTAATGGGAGCCCATAAACACTTATTTTGAGAAAAAAAAAATATTTTTTTTGAAAAATTAGGGGTTTGACAAACCTATAGAACTATTTTTAAATGGAAAAAGAAACAGTTTTTCTGCTGTTAGGAAGAAACTAAAAATTCCGCTTCTTATAAAAAGCAAAAGCAAAAACAAAAAATTATTTTTTTCAAGACTAAACTATCGCTTATACATATATATATATATATATATATATATATATTGTAACAACTCGCTAATTGAAAGAACTAGAAAGAACTAGAATTAGAAAGAGTCATTTTTCGAAAGAATGAAAAATCTGGAAAATTGGTTAAATTAAGTTAAGTTTGAGTTTTTGGTCAACTTCAAATGACCATAACTCCAGTTCAGGATGAGTTAGGTGTGCTTCCAGATACCG
>NW_026021038.1:0-589 GCF_019186545.1 Solanum stenotomum
ACATACAAAAAATAGAAATAATTGGATGCATAGCATTAACTTTGTAATACAATTGACTATAACTTCAATACGGTATTACTGAATACCATATCAAACCAAAATTTAATTTACTGAGTTACCGAACCAAAATTTAAAAAAATATATTTGATATCTATTTTTAACTACCAATTACCAAATTCAAAATTTAAAAATTCCAAATCAAATACTGAATGCCCACCCTAAAGGCAAGTATAGTGAAACGGGGCATATTGTCAATTCTTGGATCAGATTCCCTAAAGAGGAAACCCAACTACACAAAATGGTTTCTTCTCTCCAATCTAAGAAAATATATCGTAATGCTATTGAAATTTTGAATACGCCTATGTACCAATCTCATCTCCTCATCCCCACCACTTTCACATCCTTAAACCCAATGCCGACCTTAATAGTGCTTGCTTAGATTTTATACAAATACTAGTCCTTGAAACGTGCGTTGCACGTTAGTACCCTAATTGACACTAGAAAAGTTAATTTATATAAGTAAATATATTATAGTGGAGCGTACAGATATTCATCGCTAAATTCAAAGCTAAGTCCTTTTGTATGTAAG
>NW_026021039.1:0-1158 GCF_019186545.1 Solanum stenotomum
AGCACATGCTATATCTGGTCGTGTACAGCTCATAATATACATCAAACTTCCCAACACTCTGGCATATTCCAATTGAGAATCACTTTCACCTTCATTCTTTTGAAATGTAAAGCTTAAATCAATTGGAGTTTTGACATTATTGAAATTCAAGTACTTGAACTTTTCCAATACTTTTTCAATATAATGAGATTGAGATAATGCTAGTCCCTGGGGAGTTTTGAGAATCTTGATCCCTAAGATCAAATCAGCAACTCCTAAGTCCTTCATATCAAACTTATTGGACAGCATCCGCTTAGTAACATTTATATCGTCAATATTTTTACTCATTATTAACATGTCATCAACATATAAACAAACAATGACTTCATGATTTGGAATGTTTTTAATGTAAACACACTTATCACATTCATTAATCTTGAATCCATTTGCCAACATTGTTTGGTCAAATTTAGCATGCCATTGTTTGGGTGCTTGCTTGAGTCCATAAAGCGACTTCACAAGTCTGCACACTTTCTCTTATTTACCAGGAACTATAAACCCTTCAGGTTGTTCCATGTAAATTTCTTCCTCCAACTCTCCATTGAGAAAGGCTGTCTTAACATCCATTTGATGTATTTTAAGATCATGCACTGCTGCTAGTGCTATTAACATCCTAATTGATGTTATCCTTGTTACTGGAGAGTATGTATCAAAGTAGTCCAGACCTTCTTTTTGTCTGTAACCTTTGACTACAAGTCTAGCCTTATATTTGTCAATAGTCCCATCGGCTTTCATTTTCCTTTTAAAGATCCACTTTGAGCCTAAAGGTTTATTTCCCAGAGGAAGATCAGCCAATTCCCAAGTATGATTACTTAAAATTGATTCAATCTCACTATTGACCGCTTCTTTCCAATAGATTGACTCAGATGAAGACATTGCTGCTTTAAATGTTTGGGGCTCATTTTCAAGCAAGAATGCCACAAAATCTGGTCCGAACGAAGTAGGCTTCCGTTGACGATCACTACGCCTAGGATCCTTGTTAGGTAGTGTATTTTCTACTGATTCTTCCCGTGGTCGTTTAGTTCTTTCACTTGTCGACTCACATTCACTTTTATACGGATAAATGTTTTCAAAGAACTCAGCGTTATCTAATTCAATTACCGTATTAACATGAATTTC
>NW_026021040.1:0-463 GCF_019186545.1 Solanum stenotomum
TTAACCACTTTTTAAGTCTAACTAGTTTAGACATATTTATTTTAACTTATTTAAACATCATAACAACTTTTGAACTTTACCTAATTTAGTTTTGACTTAGTTCCAACAACTAAATTCACTAACTAAACCGACATTATTTATTTTAACTTATTTAAACAACATAACAACTTTTGAACTTTAACTACATTAGTTTTGACTTAATTCCAACAACTAAATTCACTAACTAAACAAAAATTATTTATTTTAACTTATTTAAACAACATAACAACTTTTGAACTTTAACTACATTAGTTTTGACTTAATTCCAACAACTAAATTCACTAACTAAACCGACATTATTCATTTTAACTTATTTAAACAACATAACAACTTTTGAACTTTAACTACATTAGTTTTGACTTAATTCCAACAACTAAATTCACTAACTAAACTGGCATTATTTATTTTAACTTATTTAAACAAC
>NW_026021041.1:0-2388 GCF_019186545.1 Solanum stenotomum
TAAGATGTCCATCAAATTTCTAGGTCATATATATAAAAGAGTTAAAAAAGAAAAAATAAGTGATTTAAGAAAATTATATAAATAACATTAATGATGAGATGAAGATTAAGAAAAAACGTCAAATAAATTAGTAGTATTGATGATGATAAAAGTTAAATAAATCATTTTTTCTATTATTTAAATTTTTAACATAAAATTTCCAATCTTTTAAAATAAAAATAAAAATCGAGGCAATAATTATTTTAAAGAAAAATATAACCAAAATTGTCAGAAAATTAATTCCTCATGTGGGTTGTTGCATATGTAGAAAGGCACGTGTACAATTAATGAGGCACAATTAATTTTATAGTACAATTTGAAATGCTTTGTGTACAACATGGTAGTGCCGTGTTCGTGCTTTAAAGTGTCAACTCTAATAAGGAGCCAAATGAGTAATAATAATAATTCTAATAAGGAGTAATGAGTAATAATAATAATTGCAATGTTAGTCCTTCTAAGTAATGAGTAATAATAATAATTGCAATGTTAGTCCTTGGTGTTAGTCATTCTATTAATGTACAATTATTTTTGCACGTTGTACAACTAATTAATGCAATCAAAAGTTAATGTACAAAATTGTATGCATGTTGTACAAGAGTATTAATGCAGTATTAATCCTTCTAAGTCTCACTTCTAAATAAGAGTAATATTATAAACAAATGGTGTCCCCATTTAGAAAAAAAAAAAATCATTTGGACAAAACCTCTTAGCCCATTTAGAAAAATTGATGATATACGTAATATCTATGAGAATTTGATTGGTTGAAGTTGGGATAGGTAAAGTTTCTAACTAAAATTTGTATATATGTGTCATATTAAGATGTATGGTAATTCAAAGGACATTTTTGTTCTTTAATGTTAAAGAATATTTCAGTTTTTGAAGAATATAATTTATTACCTTTTGTTGTTACGAAACACTTCATCTACCAAACTTCATTTTAGAATGAAAACAAATTAAATATTCCGAGAATTAATTCTATCTAGAAATATAATGGATCAATACCATATATTTATTATTTAAAAATTATTAATTAGTTTATTAACAATATTTAAATTTAGTGAAGGGGTAAAATCGTAATCTAACTTTGAAGTTAAATCTTCCCACTTATAATAATATATATGATGATATGACTAGTTTCTGGACACGTGCGTTGTGTCTCATTCAATATGTTATAAATTTGTTAGGACGATTAAAATTCAATGAAAATATGTGTGTAATGAGTACTAAAATACAACAATCTCAAATAAATGTTATGATAATAATTATATAAAATTAAATTAAAAAAGACTAATAGAGAAATATAAAAAAAATAAACATGTAACAAAAAAATAACATACGCATCCTTCTTAAGACTTTAATCATAACATTATATAAATGAAAAAAGAGATACAAAATCGGAACATAATTTTTCAAGTTTTGGTCAACACCTTTTCTCATATCCAATCAAAATTCAAAAGTTTTCTCTATCGAGTCAAACTAAAGCATGAATCAAATAGAAAAATCACTTTATTTTCGTAAAGTGATATATAATCAGACTAAGATAGATATATCATATACTTTAGATGTTGATGGCTTCACTACTTTAACTATGAAATGAAAAAAGGATAATTTTGGATGTGAGTTTCATGAAACAAAAAAGATGAATTTATATAGATAAAAATAGAGGAATACCAAAAGACATCTTAAAGTTTTAAATTAAATACTATTTGAAAGTTTCAAAGGGCCAAAATAGATACTCCCTCTGTCCGTAATTACTTGTCCACTTTTGAATTGACACACCTATTGAGAAAACAATTATTGACAGAGTTACTTTACCGTTTTACCCCTATCAATTATGAAGTGTATGAATTAAAAAGTTGTTTTCAAAAAGTTCTATCTTTTTCAAAGTAATTAATTGAGGGTATAATAGGTTAAAAAAAATTTATCCTTTCTTGATTTATCAAAATGGACAAGTAATTAGGGACAACTAAAAAAGGAAAAGTGGACAAGTAATTAAGGAGTATAAGAGAACAACTTTAAGAATATTAAATATATGCAATGAACCTCCATTAAAATCTGGAAAAGTAAACAATCCTCCTTTGAACACATGAACTCTCCATTTACTCAATAATTAATTATCACTAATATTTAAACATGTAATTAACCAAATATTTATAATATTTTAATGTAGTATAGGGGTAAAATGGTACTTCAACTTTCAACTTTTTTTGTTCCCACTTTTAGAGTTAAATTTATTATAATATTTTAATCTAGTGTAGGGGTAAAATGGTACTTCAACTTNTTCCCACTTTTAGAGTTAAATTTATTATAATATTTTAATGTAGTGTAGGGGTAAAATGGTACTTCAAC
>NW_026021042.1:0-607 GCF_019186545.1 Solanum stenotomum
ATTGTGAACCTCAACTAACGGAAAAGCCATGAGTTGAGGGTGGCTATGAAAGAGGAAACTGAGAGAAAAATGGGGATGAAAAAATAAAAATAAAATATATATATAAATAAATAAATAAATAAATTTGGGGGAAACATCAGGAAAGGATGTGAATTATTCAAAGAGAAAGGAGCAATTAAATAAAAAGGAATTGAGCTACAATGTTTAAAGTCACTTCCGTGGTTGAAGAAAATCAAGGGAAAGCGGTAAAGCAATAATATGACAAAAGTAAGGCAAAAAGAGGTTAAAAGCCTAGTGTAATGACAAGAAAGAGGTTAAGAAAGTCACTAAACAGTACCCAAATGTACCACACCTGACCCTGAGCCTACGTTACAAGCCAATAAAGTCCTATAGTGATCCTGGAGTCTAGTTTGAAGAGTCTGAGCAGTGAAAATAAGGGCAAGCTTATGGCAGTAAGCACGAACTGCATTTGAAATTCCTTCTAAGCGTGAGTGTTGAATAAATCCTTGTACCATGAATGAAATCAAATTTTTTACTAAAAGAGGATTTCGTTTGAAGTAAGGGCACCAGTACCATTGCTGGAAAGTTGGTATCTGGGTGACAGTGA
>NW_026021043.1:0-416 GCF_019186545.1 Solanum stenotomum
CCAAAATTAAGCTCACAAAAAGGGTGAGACAGCAGGTATTTTACGAAAATTACCTCAAATGGGGACTCCAAATCACTATCCGAGCTCACCAACACGTTGTCCTCGAAAAATCTCACAACTTTGCCTTTTGAATCGCCCAAATCGGTTGAAAGATGAGAGAGTTATGAGGGTTTGAAGTTTTGGAAAATTGGCTGATTTTCTGATATAAATAGCAGATTTTCTGCAACTTTTTCAAAAAATTAAAAACTCCGATGGGGTGCTCCGACCTCGTTCGGAACCCCGTGCACGCAAACGAGATATGCAACCATACCAAATTCGACATTCCAGACTCAACGGCGCAGTCAAATTTTCCATCAGAGGTCATTTCGATAAAAAGTGGGTCCCATTCCCAAAAGCCATTTTAAGTCAAAACCCAC
>NW_026021044.1:0-481 GCF_019186545.1 Solanum stenotomum
CATTACAATACGTCAAACAGCTCACAAGGTTCAGCAAACCAACAACATAGGCCAATCTAGCCATAACGTAGCTATACACCCCACACACTAGTCTGCAAGCCTCTAAGAGTAGTAAAGATTAGTAGGACAGGACCCCAGCCTACCCATAAAGATATATACAACAAAAGGTAATAAACCTCCCAAATTTGGCAGCTCCGAAAGAAAGAGCTAGCCAACCGAATAAAACTCAATCCTGCTGCACAGGAGGTCTACTCGGTCGTCTGTCAGGACCTGCATGCACGACTGCAGCGCCCCCAAGGCAATCGGGCGTCAGTACAAAATAATGTACAGAGTATGAAAGACAATAGACTATGAGGGGGTATCCTGATATACTAGAATAATCTAATAAATAAATCAAGGATAAGATAAGTGTACTGACCTGCTCCTAAATCTAAACTTATCAAAAATAATATAACAACAACCTAACCAAGTCCCTCATAAG
>NW_026021045.1:0-481 GCF_019186545.1 Solanum stenotomum
AACCCAACGTTATGAGAGCCTCACATACTTGATCAAAGCAAATCCTTAGCGAAAACACCAAGGTTCTTGATGAAATTGCCCCTTTCTTCTTTCTCTTTTCTCTTCTCCTTTCTCCTTAGCCCTAGCGTGAAAATTCCGATTTTCAAAAACTGATTAAGTTCTGAATTGACCCATATTAAACTCCAAAAATCGGATTAAAATATTAGGGCAGTGAAAAGACTAAAATACCCCTTAAATATCCAGATTGGACATTTCCTTAATCCAACAGCCCAACTTCCAAAGGGCATAACTTGCTCATACGAACTCAGAATCGCGCAAACTTGGTGGTGCTGGAAAGATCATTCCAAGGGTTTTCCAACCATATCTGGAACTACACCTAACACATCTTGAGCTAGAAGTTATGGTCGTCTGAAATTGACCAAAAACTCAACTTTAACTTACTTACAATTTTCCTGATTTCCTTATACTTTCCAAAAATAAC
>NW_026021046.1:0-867 GCF_019186545.1 Solanum stenotomum
TTTAAGTTTATAATAAGTGCAAACTACTAAGTAGCAATAAATGACAGAAATATAGATAAATCACTAGTATTATACTGGCGAATGTCAGGGATAGAACTAGCCCAGGAAGTAAAATATTTACAGCTAGATGTAAAAACTTATATGTTCTAACAACAAAACATAAAATAACAGCAAAAAATAAAATAGACAAAATAAAAATAGAAGATCCCTTTGAAAGAATAGTTACAGTCATAGATAAAAATGATTATAGTTATAATGGAATTGATATAAAGGAAGATTTAGATATAGTAAAAGAAAGACTAAGCACATCGAAAAGAATAAATAATGAGATACCCCAAACATCATAAAAAATGAGTACCTCAAGGGGAATAGATAAAATCCCACAAAAATTGACACACCCCAAAACCGGATGTGATGGCACGTGCCCAAACCCTACCGGACACGTCAGCCTAACACCCAAAAACCCGACGATACAGAATTAATAAAACAATAATAAGATAGAAAGATAAGCGGAAGTCTTTAAATGAACTCAACATAACCCCAGAATTGGTTGTCACATGTACAAACCTCTAATACAGAATCTGAATAAAATATACAAGTCTCATAGTATAGTTCTAGAATAGAACAGAACAGTAAATATAGATAACTTGAGGGCACGTCTGGAATGAACCGCTACCTCTCAAGTAAGTCTGGAAGCTCTAATCTGAAGATGAGTAATAAGCCAGATCTGATAGAGCTGTCAACCTACACAACTGTGTAGAAACAAGGGTGAGTACCAAAAGCAACAGGTACTGGCAAGTAACACTAAACTAAGCTAAACTAGCAGCTATAAACAACTTCTTTCAATCCCAATCGAACCACCGAAAC
>NW_026021047.1:0-280 GCF_019186545.1 Solanum stenotomum
ACTAAACTGCTGTCGGAGTGATCGACGGGCGGGACCTACGGGCCGTAGGTCAATCTACGGTCTGTAGATTGGAGTCGTAGGTCAAGTCTACCCGACATGGCTTCACTAAAATGAGTATAACTTTTTACTCGGAGGTCATATTTTAGCAAACTTGGTGGTGTTGGAAAGAGGATTCAATTATCTATCATATCATAGGTCAAGGGACATATAATTTCTTTTGTGCTAAGAGTTATGACTATTTTAAGTTGACCCTGTTGACACCAAATTTTGTCCCTCCTTT
>NW_026021048.1:0-554 GCF_019186545.1 Solanum stenotomum
TCATCATACTTCATACTATATATATAATTTCATCATACTATATAAGTGGTGGTTCCCTTGGACTACCAAGGATATTCCCGTCATTTCCTTCCTTAAAGAGCTCCTATCATACTATATAAGTCGTGGTTCCCTTGGACTACCAACTTACTTATATATCATCATCATACTTCATACTATATATATATATAATATTATATAAGTGGTGGTTCCCTTGGACTACCAATTTACTATATATCATCATCATACTTCATACTATATATATATTTTCATCATGCTATATAAGTGGTGGTTCCCTTGGACTACCAAGGGTATTTTCGTCATTTCCTTCCTTAAAAGAGCTCCTATCATACTATATAAGTCGTACTTCCCTTGGACTACCAACTTACTATATATCATCATCATACTTCATACTATATATATATATATATATTTTCATCATACTATATAAGTGGTGGTTCCCTTGGACTACCAAAGGTATTCCCGTCATTTCCTTCCTTAAAAGAGCTCCTACCAATACTATCAAACGTATCAAAAATGGCCACGTAGGGCTAATT
>NW_026021049.1:0-696 GCF_019186545.1 Solanum stenotomum
TCATGCGGAATTATGGGCATGAACAACTAACTCATAGACTTCATGGGTAATAGGTAATAGTCCCATGATTATGAATTTAATCTCAAAGGGGTTAGAAACTCAATACTTAAGACTTAGGACATGGAGATATTACTCCTGTTATAGATACTCAACTTATGGAGTTCATGCGGAATTTATGGGCATGAGCGACTTGACTCGTAGGTCTACATAACATTATGGAACTCATGATACAACTCTTCTCATTCTCTTACTTACTTCTTCAAAACTTAGTTCAAATCGATAGTTGATCTCAAAGGATTCACAATTGAACTCAAAGGTTTTCTTGAACTCTACTCTTAACTCTCTCCTGAATGTGAATTATGAATTCAAGAGTTATGCTTCATGGTATGAAGGATCTTGTAATGATAAAGCAGACCCATGAATACATTCTCCTCACTCTCATGTTCACTTACTTGAGTCTTGAAACAAGTTACTAGAAATTGTAGAAGATTCCTTGAAAGGACTAAAAGGGACTGTCTCAAAATGATCGGAAAAACTCTCAAGACTTAACACTTAACTTTTCCTTGAATTTGAATTCTTAATTCAAGGTTAGGATTCATGTTATGGATGATTTCTAAGTGTTTAGAAGTAGTTTAGAGTGATTAGAATCAAAAGGAGTGTGTCACGCGCCGAGCCTACACCCTGGGCAGGACCGGC
>NW_026021050.1:0-757 GCF_019186545.1 Solanum stenotomum
CCTAGTTTCTAATAAGTAAAGTGAGGATTCTATGAATACTTCTACACAGTTATTAAGTAAAGCTACAATATACTTAATCCATCTAATTCACCAAGTAAAACAATAATTATATACCAACTGTAGCGTGCATCAGCATACTTAAACACTTCGAACTCTTATAGGTATAATCTTAATTAAAGAAACTCAAAGATACGCCACACAATCATCCAAAAGCTTATTCCTTATTAACACATAAAGGACTTAATGATAAAAGTAATAGCTATTCCTTACCGATTCATAATACTATAAGATCCCGAGATATCTCGTTATTTAAGATCATAGAAAAAGGGAAGATTCAAATAAAGAAAAATCTGGTTGTGTGCAGATCTCCGAGTAAGTAAATAATGCACTTTTAGACTTCAAAAATAATTCAAACAACCAACAAAATGTTATTATGTGATCAAGATAGATATCTTTTTTCAACTTTATGTAAAAATTGATGTCTTCCTACCTGCATATAAAAATGTACATGCCAAGGATGTGTATTTTGGTTCATGTTGATTATTCTATATGCTTAAGCTTGGTACTCACACATATATGCAATAAAGAGCAAGGTGTAGGTTCAATCAAGTTAATCACCCCAAGATAGGCTTAAAACAGAAGATGAGAGGAGCTAGGAACGTTCGAACATTCNTCGAACATTCTTACGTTCATTCTGTGAACCAAAATAAAATAAAGGAGGCAAGTAATGATCTGATTTGATAACATTATAAAGCAA
>NW_026021051.1:0-861 GCF_019186545.1 Solanum stenotomum
TCATTACTCAAGCCAGAAGAACGACCTATGACACAAGCATTAAAAGTAGGATTTATTTCGGCAAAGTTATTAACCAGATATTGCAAGCTAATTGGTCACAAATACCCTGACCACATCTGCTCAAAATGTAACGGAGAAGATAATATAATCCCAGACGTCCAGCTGGAATGATCTAATAAAAACGGAAGAAGATAAGACAAAGAAGAAGACAAGAAAAGAAGATACGGATGGAAGGAGATAAGAGAAAAAAGACACTTGTAAATATACTAGTCTTATTATTGAATGTAATGTAAAATAGTCAATAAAGTAGGTAGTGTGTGCATGTGCATATTAAAAGTAGGATGGACAAATGTAATAAAGTAGTATGGGCAAGTATGGGCAAGAATGGACAAGTGTAACAATTATATGGGTAAGTGTAAGTAGTAGGAATGGTAGGTGTAAATTTAAGTAGTACGTGAGAATTCATTTCTATATAAGGGAGGGATATGTAAATATAAAGGCAGGCATTGCCTAACTTAAAACTTTCTTTCAAAAAACTCTCTCAACTAAAAATTTAGTATTTAGATAAATGGAGCAAAACTCTGAAATCCAATCAGATATTTCAGATAGCATGGCTAAGCAAGAGGCAAAGGTATATTGTTCAAAAAATATGCGGAACTAATTTCATATATTCCTGAATATCATATATATGATTGAATAAATTTATGTTAGTTATTATGTATTAAAATTATTTGAATCATGATTTCTAGTTTATTAGCACACTGGAAACAGGGAGAAAACTTCTATACTATGCCATCCTAATGTTGAAACCGGTAGGCGAGGAAACCGTTTAAGGGAGTAAACAAAGTTGAGGCGCTGATA
>NW_026021052.1:0-1013 GCF_019186545.1 Solanum stenotomum
TCTGAGTTGAGTAGTTTTGAGTATCCTTTAGTATTCCTTGAGTTGACTAGGTTTGAAAAGAGGTAAGTATGTTTTCATTTTTTTTATCAAAGTTCAAGCTTATGTTATGCTTTAGAATTCCCCTTACATGCTCGTACATTCCACGTACTGAGTCATTTGGCCTGCATCTTCTCATGATGCAGACACAGGTATTCAGGATCATCAACAGGAGGTTCGTTGATACATCCGAGAGTTCGAGTTAGCTATGTTGAGCCTCCTTGCTTCCGGAGGATTTCATTTACTTTTCAGTTATATCAGTTGTTAGGATGTCGTGGGTCTTGTCCCGACTTCCATCTCTATCGGTTAGAGGCTTCATAGATAGTCAGTATAGTTGAGAAGTCTGTATCATTTATTTTATTAAACGTTTTAAAGACTTAAGTTGCCTATTTCATGGCGAGTTGACTATTATTTTTATATTCAGAGTTTTTCATTTGAGTTAAAGTTTTGTATTTCAGTTTCATGAATTTTTATTAAGTTTTTAAGCTTTTGCATGCTTAACTTAGTCTTCCGCTTGTAGTCAGCCAGGATGAGGGTTCGCTTGGGGACCAGCAATAGCTCTTGAGTGTCGGCCACATCCAGGTTGTAGACTCAGGTCGTGACACCTGGACACCACGATCTTCAAATTAATTAAAAAAAAAAAAAAGCCAAACCAAAAAAGCTATATAGTTGGTCCAGTTTGCTTTTGATGAAAACCGAATCAAACCCCATGAACAATCCTATTATAAAGGATAATAAATAAAATCATAACAAAATATTTCATCATATGTACGACTTAAATATTAATGCAAATCATGCTAATCTTCATTTGATTATGTGTCCATACATACAATTACTTCGACATTACAATTACAAAAGATAAAAGTTGATGTTATAAAAGTTACAAACTTCCCTTTCTGTTATAATGCATTTCATTGTGAGACACTGAGTTCTGATTATCTTCTTCAGCACAATCAGAAGTATGACTACATGAACTT
>NW_026021053.1:0-279 GCF_019186545.1 Solanum stenotomum
CCTTTGGCTACAGCACCCGGTTCGAGTGCGTGGTCCAGCCCATATAGGTTGACTCATTAGCTATAGTACCCGGTTCGAGTCCGTGGTCCAGCTTGCACGTGGTGTATTCCCAATTCCTCACTAAAGCTTCAGTTTAGTCTTGATTACTCTCATCTGTAGGTTGAGGTTTTGGAGGTTGGAGAGATTCCGGTTAAAGTCCGGGACGTAATGAAATCCGGGAATATGATTGGGAATGGTTCAGTTAAAAGTCTGAAATTTGGTAATATTGTGATAGACCTT
>NW_026021054.1:0-357 GCF_019186545.1 Solanum stenotomum
GGAGTTCAATTTTTCACAACACATGGAGCAACATATTTTATGCTAAGTTTTAATAGTGATTAACTGAAGAATATAGAATAAATCCTTAAAGTATGTAAGAATAAATCAGTATGTGACTATATTCGTTAGTTAGAGACAGCAAGAGATTATTTTGCATTTCAAAAACTCTTAAAAGAATCAATAAGAAGGAGGGTAATGTGATTGATTCATTATAGTATTGAAATATTGAACTTCATATATAATTTTCCACATTATATAATCAAGTTGTAGTTATAGCTCCTTTAAATATTAAAAAGATGTGTAAGTATATCTTATCTTGTCTTTCTATATTGAAAGATCAAATAGTAATTTTTTAGT
>NW_026021055.1:0-3816 GCF_019186545.1 Solanum stenotomum
ATTTAGTAATTTGAGTGTTGTTTTGAGTGTATTAGAGTGTACTTATGTTAAGTAATCAAATCCAAGTGATTGGGGAAGGAACCGTTCGATTCTAGGCGAGTTAGGGTGAGAAAACGAGCAAGGAAAATTCGTTGAATTTTCTGGGTTGGGGCCTGGCGCGATGCACCAGCCAGAGCGCCCCAAACCCTCCTCTGAAGTTTAGGGGCTGGCGCCCCGCGCCACCCATAGCGCCAGGGTCGCCTACCCCATCCAGTTTGTCGTCGGTTGCCTCGTTTCAGTTCGTTTAAAGTGCACCTTCACTCCTTTTCGATTCTAACTACTCTAAGCTACTTCTAAACATCTAAAATCATTCCTAACATGATCACAACCTTGAATTCATAATTCAAATTCAAGGTAGAGTTAAGAGTTAAGTTTTGAGAATTCTTTCGAATATTCTAAGAAAGTCCCTTTGAGCCCTTTTGTGGAGTCTTCTTCAACTTCTAGTAACTTGTTTCAAGACTCGAGCAAGTGAGTATGAGAATGATGAGAATTTATTTATGAATCTACTTTGTCATCATGAGAACTTTCATATCATGAAACATAACTCTTGAATTCATAATTCACATTCAAGAGAGAGTTAAGAGTAAGTTCAAGAAAGCCTTTGAGTTCAATTGTAAATCCTTTGAGATCAACTATCAATTCGAACTAAGTTTGAGTAAGTAAGTAAGAGAATGAAAAGAGTCACATACATGAGTTCCATGTAGTTGTGTAGACCTTCGAGTCGAGTCGTTTATGCCCATAAATTCCGCATAAACCCCATAAATTGAGTATCATTGAGAGAAATAGTATCTTCAAGTTCCAAGTTTCGATTATTGAGTTCCTAATCCCTTTTGAGCTTATATTTCTAATCATGGGACTATTACATGTTACCCATGAAGTCTTTGAGTTGAATTGTTCATGCCTATAATTCCGCATGAACCCTATGAGTCGAGCAGTCATAAGATGAGAAGTATCCTTGAGTCCTTGAGTTGAGTAATTTATGCTCATAATTCCGCATGAACCCTCTAAGTTGAGCATTCTTTAAATGAGTAGTATCATTGAAGTTCTTGAGTTTCAAGTATTGAGTTCTATCTATGGTTATTAAAAACCTTGCATTGAGTCGTTCAAGTCCATAATTCAGCGTGAACTATATTTTAAGAAGTCTTTTACAAATGTTTAAACTTTGTTTTAAGACTTGAGCTTAGAAGTTGAGTAAAGAATAAGAGTAAAGTTCATTTTCTTTAAAATGATATATGAGAACTAAGTATTCCCAAGAGTAAATGTTTTCACATTTAAGATGAGAAGTTACTGAGATTTCCAAAAGAGTTTTGAGCAAGAAAGGGAACATCGATTCCAAAAGAGCTTTTAAGCTAAGTTTTGAGTAATTATCTCAAACCAAAGAAAGAAGTTGTTTTAAAATATATGAGCTAAGTATATTTTTGGGAGTAGTATTGAGACACGATATGGGGATGCGAGTTCATATTAACTCAAATCTCCATAAACCATGTAGCCATCATGGGTATTAATGGGTCATACTTTTTAGATGATCACATAAGTTAATCTAGTGGATCCACTAAGTTAAGTGTTCAATATGACGGCAAAGTATGGGACAGTTCTGGCAGCGTGGGCAAGACGTTATATCACCACTTAGGCTCATAGTGGTGGTTATCGGTTAGAGAAACTCTCACAGAAACTATATTGTTTTATTATATATGTAAAATTGAGTTTGTTATTGCATTTTCTTTAACGAATTAAGTTATTTTTGTTGTTTTATAAAGCTTTTCATTATATTGCATGTGTATTGTTGTTTTATATTGAGTTAAGTATCCAGAGTTGAGTACCCAAAGTCAAGTATCATATCTTTGAGTTGAGTATCAAATCTTTGAGTTGAGTATCTTATCCTTGAGTTGAGTATATTATCCTTGACTTGAGTTGAGTGAGTTTGAAAAGAGGTAAGTATGTTTCCTTTTTTATCAAGTTTCAAGCTTATGTTTATGCTTTAGAATTTCTCTTACATGCTCGTACATTCCACGTACTGAGCCATTTGGCCTGCATCTTCTCATGATGCAGACACATATATTCAGGATCATCAATAGTAGATTCGTTGATACATCTGGGAGTTCGAGGTAGCTATGGTGAGCCTCCTTGTTTCCAGAGGATTTCATTTACTTTTCAGTTTAGTCAGGATGTCGTGGGTCTTGTCCCGACTTCCATCTTTATCAGTTAGAGGCTTCATAGATAGTCAGTATAGTTGAGAAGTCTGTATTATTCATGTATTTTATTAAATGTTTTAAAGACTTAAGTTGCCTATTTTATGGTGAGTTGAATAATTTATTTTTATTCAGTTTTCTTTTGAGTTAAAGCTTGTGTTTAAGTTTCATGAATTTTATTCAATTTTTAAGCTTATGCATGCTTGAGTTAGTCTTCCGCTTGTAATCAACCAGGATGAGGGTTCGCTTGGGGACCAGCAATAGTCTTCGAGTGTCGGCCACGTCCAGGGTGTAGGCTCGGGTCGCGACATACAATCTAGATGATCCACTTCCGAGACTTGGGTTCAAATCAAGCTAGAGTGTTTATTTCACTATTTTTATTTTAAGTTTATCTTAGAGCTCATAATTAAGTTAAGGTAATATCGATGCACCCAAAGTCTTCAAATCATGAGTTCGCCTCTGGTTATATGAACTTTCGTTTATATCATGAATAGATATTAAACAAGTTGATGACTTGGATTTCGTTGGTTCGTTTGGTTCACATGTTAGTTATATGAATTATGATGCAAGTTGTTTATAACTGAATAATAGTTATAAATAAATTTATGAAAAGATTAAAAGTCGTAAGTTATGATTTTTCATATGTAATGTATTTTTTATCTTAAAAGTTGATTACTTCTGATTTTATATTGGAAGTATTTTTCGTTTTCATGACTTCAACCAACAAATTGTTTTCATAATATAATAATCTCAATTTTATACCACTAGATAGACATCAGATAAATTCATACATTTGAATAATTCAAGTCTATTTTAAAGTGAAAAATGCTTAATTTGCTCTTTAATTATTATTTATAAGAAATAATAATCAATACGAAAAGATCCCACGAGATTTTGTTGTCTCAATTATTCAAGTCGTGTCATCAAGTTATATATTTTCATATATTGCATATTTATGATAATATTCAGATTATTTATCATAAACAATTTATAATAGTATTATACGTTAGTATACTAGATACAAAATAGTACATATACAGTATACATATACTTTCTCTGTTCCAATTTATGTAGCTTAATTGAAATACAAGATCCAAATTTCTAAACATTGATTGTGAATTTGAATTTTAAGTTTTGAAATAAAATTTAGATATTTAAAAACAATGTAAAAGTACTATAAATCACAATAATTGTCAAGTAAAAACAATATTTTTTTCATAAGTAAACTTGTTAAAAATAATATAAATATTAAAATATCAAAATAAGCATGAACTCTATATGATATTCTATCGGTAAATGATGTATACCGTGTGTGTCTCATATTATACCGCAATAATATATTTTAATTGTTATTGTTTTGGTATCTAAGATCTAGAATAAGTTTTTCTTTTTTTTCACTTGGTTCCTGGAGCCCACATTGGAGCCCCGACTAAATTTTAGTATCACACAGTGCAGGGCCCATTTGAGGGTGATGCTCCCAACATGACTTTTTTCATATTCATGACTCGAACCCGAGACTTCTGGTTAAGAGTGAAGCAGCCCCACCACTACATCCAGAAAGGTGGAGTTAAAGAGTGCAAAATCCATA
>NW_026021056.1:0-679 GCF_019186545.1 Solanum stenotomum
AAAAATGATCCAACACTTAGAAAAAAAATGAGGTGGGTGAATAGTAAAAACGATCACTGGAAATTGCATTTCCTGCCGGACAAATTTTACGAAAATGGGCATAACTTCTTCGTCCGAACTCCGAATGAGGTGAAACGAAGTGCGTTAGGTAGCTAACTCCAAGGGCTTTCCATGGATATTTTATGAGCGACCCAATTATGTGTGTGCTAGGAGATATTACCCTCCAAAGTAGACCCTCGAAAAATTCTTCACTTGGAAATTTCGGATTTTGATACGGTTGCTCTAAAATTTGGGTTAGACCCATTTCCCACTCAATTTGACCCCCTAAACAAGAATATGAAGATGTATTTTCAAAAAATGAAACAGATTTTTTTTGATATAGCTAAACAAATTTCTCGTAACCTCCGAAGCACATTTTTAAGAACCTTTTGGGTCATTTCAATATCTCCCCCTTGGGAACATTCGTCCCCGAATGTGGAAGAGACGTACAAGGCAAGACTTAGTAAGAACATATCAGCCCCAACATGAATGCAAAATTTTTATTTAAACATCACTTCAAGATTTCAAAACTTAATGTAAAGCATCCATAACTCATCAATTTAAACATATATGCACATTAATGATTCAGGGGCTGAAATGTAAGACTCAATGTAGTACAAAGGACTTGATTTAATACCTT
>NW_026021057.1:0-655 GCF_019186545.1 Solanum stenotomum
TTTTTGTTATTTTGGTGACTTTTTTTTTTTTAACTCTGTTAAAATTTTCAGCAAAGATATTGAAAATTGATCTTCTCTTTTGTCCCTTTCTACAGGTTTCTTCGTATAAACAAAGAATATTGATTTTGATTGCAATGCGACATTACTACTCTTGCACCTCTCATTCAACAACTCCTAACGTTTTTGAAATGGTTGAATTCATTACATTTGGTTCTTTAACAAAACTTTTATTTCTACCACTACTATTTGTAGGTTTTTTTGCTATAGGGGAGTTGAATTCAAGTACATTAATTAAACTTTTTATGAAGTGTGTTTCATTCCTCGAAGTTTTCTTTCACATATTAAATGAAGCTTAATCTTTTACTGTAAATCATAGTGATTTATGTATCTATTGCAATTTTTATTTGCTATTTTGGTTTTTTTTTCTAAACTCTGTTAAAAATTTCAGTGAGGATGATTGAAAATTTACCTTCTCTTTTGTCCCTTTCTGTAGGTTTTTTCATTTACTTTGTGGGAAAATTTCTTGTGGGTTGTGCTATATTTTATAGCACACAACAACAACAAGTATGTGATAACTAATACGAAACCAATGATGAAGTTACAAAACAGATTGCTTTCTTGCTTTGACACAGTTAATATACTATTTTGATTGTTT
>NW_026021058.1:0-1170 GCF_019186545.1 Solanum stenotomum
GACCCAAAATTAAAAACTGATCGAAGTTTGAGGTGTTACATATATATATAGAGGGAAAATATGGATAAGTGTGAGTTCCAAAATGGCATTTCAAATGAGTTGAATTACTAAACTACACTTCAAACTCCAACAAAAGAAATGTTTTTTAAAAACTTTAATCAGACAATGTAATAACTTGAATTAGTAAAAAAATTTATCCAGACCTAAAAGGCAAAAACAATATGATACCATCTCTAGGGAGTCATTTTGTGTTGCATATCTCGAGTTTCAAATTTTCCTTATAAATTTCTATCATCATTTTCTTTTCGAGACAGATTTAGAATTTAATTGAGATGTTTAATTAAATTTGATAGTAAATCCCAACACATTCAATTTAATGGATTTGAAATTCAGTATTTATATTATTTTAGAGGATGAATTGAGAAAACCTATTTAATTCAAATGAATCGATAAATAATTAAACGAAAAAAGCAGTTTGTGTCCTATATTTACACTAACTCATATTAATTTACTATAGTTTAAGTAAAAACATTAAGGTGATAATTTGAATTAGTTAACTATAATTTAGTGATAAAATGGTAAATGAAAACACATCTCAATGTTCGTTATATTAATGTAAACATCAAAAGTGGATATATTTTTAATTACCTAAGCTATATACTAGATTCTCCAAGGGTTGTGTATTGGTCGGTTTAATTAGGTATTAAAGTTTAGTAGTTCAATTTATTAATCAATGATTTGTATATATGCTTAAATTTTATAGAATCATTAAAATTTCAATTTACCAGTTGTTGATTATTACCGGTTTAACCACTAAAATTTTACATTAAAAAAAGATCAAAAGTACTTACTAGAAATAAGGTAGCAAACCAAATGGACCACATTGCATGCTTATGAGTTGTTAGATTATATATTGCTCAAGAACATAGAAAAAATATTCGATTTGGGCCCTATTACAATAATGATAAGTGAGAATTTTGGGATATATGAAACATTAGGATTGGAATGGTGTTCGTTCCAAAAAGGCATTTTGAATGACTTGTTAAATGACTAAACTTCCCTTCACGCTCCACCAAAAAATATTTCGTTTTAAAACGTTAACACCTGGTTAAAACAAATATTATGTTGCCAAGAGTTGAATTCTTACATTTGTTTACTCATATCTGGCTA
>NW_026021059.1:0-375 GCF_019186545.1 Solanum stenotomum
TTTAGGGTTTAGGGTTTAGGGTTTAATGCTTAGGGTTTAGGGTTTGTGGTTTATGGTTTGGGGTTAGGGTTTAGGATTAGGGCTTAGTGGTTAGGGTTTATGGTTTAGGTTTCATAGCTTATGGTTAAGGGGTTTAAGGTTTAGACTTTAGGGTTTAGGGTTTAGGGTTTATGGTTTAGAGTTTAAGGTTTAGGGTTTAGGGTTTAGGGTTTAGGTTTTATGGTTTAGGATTTAGGGTTTTGGGCTTAGGGTTTAGGGTTTAGGGGTAAGGGGTTAGAGGTTAGAGGTTAGGGGTTAGGGTTTAGGTTTTATGGTTTTGTGTT
Source organism: Solanum stenotomum (assembly GCF_019186545.1). Taxonomy (NCBI): domain Eukaryota; kingdom Viridiplantae; phylum Streptophyta; class Magnoliopsida; order Solanales; family Solanaceae; genus Solanum; species Solanum stenotomum. Next base: position 324 of record NW_026021059.1, read on the forward strand.
TAGGGTTTATGAGTTTAGGGGTAAGGGTTTAGGGTTTAGTGGTTAGGGTTCG
>NW_026021060.1:0-375 GCF_019186545.1 Solanum stenotomum
ACCTCTAATGGAGGTTTCTAGAGAGAAAGCTTTTGAGAAGAGATGTGGGTTCTAATTTGGGTTGGAAAATAGAATTTAATACTTTTAATACTCTTAAAATATCATAATTAACCCAAAATAACCGTCCCTCAACTTAACTAATTATAAAAACAATTTACCAAACCACCATCCCCTTAGCCGAACCACAACCAGCTTTTACAGGTGTGATCCACAGACCCCATCCACAGACCATGGATGGGTCCACAGATCGTTCTGCATGGGCGTGGTTCGTGGCTAGGGGTTGAATTTGAGGGACTTGACCCACGGAATAGGTCCACGAGTCGTGGTTGGACCTACGAAGCGTGGTCCCCCCTCTGTAGGTCACCACATTTTTGG
>NW_026021061.1:0-1145 GCF_019186545.1 Solanum stenotomum
TCTAAACCTTTATATCCTGATGGCCCAGTTTTAGAGTTAAAGTCAGCCCTTTTTCCTATTCCATTGATATTAGGGTTTGGCCCCACTATTTGATTAGCTGGCAAATTTGAATCAACTATCAAGGGCACGTGCTGTGCCAGAGGTCTGACCACTGTGTTGACTTCTGCTTTCCTTGAAAACCCCGCCTCTTCTTCACCGACCTTCCTTTTTCCTTTCCGGTCAGCTTCTTCACCGGCGTCCCATATTTTTGTGTGAGCACCAGGAATCACCCAAATTTCATAGCTTAAATCAGCAACTTTTAACTCCAATTTACATGGTAGGTTTCTGTTTTTGTCCTTGATACAGATTCTCGCCCAAAGTAAATTGGATCTTTTCTTTGTGTCTTCATCAATATCAACATAACCACCACATAGTTCGCCGATCTTTTGGAATGAACTTTTAGACCAAGCATGTAATGGGATTCCGAAGGCTTTGATCCATCAATCTCCCAATGGTAGCACCTTCGTGTCCAGATCAACTAGTGGAGACCACCAGTCCAACGATAGTCTCCGGCCATTCCAAAACCAATCGCCCGCCTTGACTCTGGCTGCTTCTTGCCGTGATGGCATTTCAAAGAGAAAAAGGTTGTGTGAAATCGGAGAAACCTTTAAGCCTGCTGTCATCTTCCACCTTTTGCAGAACCACTTCTGAATGGTATCATAATGTGGGTTATTGTGAAAGGAATCGTTGAATCTACCGATCAAGCATTTGTCGAGAAAATTGCGATTATCTGATGCAGTTGCTGGTATTGCCTGGTTGAGTCTGCTAGACTCTATTGTCGGCCACTTCTCCATCTGGAGACTTCACAAAAGGATCTTGCTTGAGAGTTAGGGCTCCATCTCTCTGACTGCATAGGAGGTCTCCATAAAAATCTCAAGATTTTATTCGCGATGTCTTCCCATCCTCCATTGTCTACGATCTCTGGTATAATGACAGATGATTTCTTATCTCCCAACCATGCTTCAATTCTAACAAATCTGCCATAACTGTTAAAGTTCTGGTAGACCCTGAAAATATAAGCTTCGATTTTCCTTCCCCACCTTCTGCATAGCTTCCCTTCACCCATGGAAGCTTCAAACACCCACCTTAAATTGTTTTCATCGATT
>NW_026021062.1:0-333 GCF_019186545.1 Solanum stenotomum
TGAAGAAGGAAGGAGAGAGTTGGCAAAATATGTGCACAGATTGGCATGTCTGGGAGTCAGATTTACAGATTCCGCAGAAGGAGGAATTGCGGTGACGAGCAAGGCCGAGTCATCGTTGATGTTAGAAGTGAAAGAGAAGCAAGATCAAGATCCCATTTTGCTTGAGTTGAAGGCAAATGTTCAAAAGCAAAGAGTATTAGCATTTGAACAAGGGGGAGATGGCGTTTTGAGATATCAAAGTAGATTGTGTGTACCTATGGTAGATGGACTCCAAGAAAGGGTTATGGAGGAAGCTCATAGCTCTAAATATTCCGTTCATCCGGGTTCCACGAA
>NW_026021063.1:0-2272 GCF_019186545.1 Solanum stenotomum
GTTGGTGCATATTGTATTTAGTTTTTTAGCAGATGAGTAATTTAGTGTTCAATGATGCTACATACATGGAAGGATGTTATATACACACACTCACATGAAATTGATAAAAGGTGTAATAGACCAAATCAACTTATTACAAAATCCAAATCTATTTCCAATAAAAACTTAATAATTCAAATAAGTACATTGCTCCAAGACTACGTGCAACGCACAACAAGAAAATATGATGTATGGATTCATATATTTTTTAAACTAAGCAGAACTCTTACAGGATATTGTTAGAGGATTAACAATGCTTTCTCCATAGATTTTTGCAGTATTGCATTCCTTAACAATAGCAGTGTTCTTGAATTTTTTAGTTGAACCATCAAATATCATGATTTGTCCGAGAATCGAGAGTAAAATGTCATCGTTATCTGACTGGCGAAGGTATATAGAAAATGTGAAAATGGGTGAATCAAACCCATACAATATAACATATTAAGGATATTTGATGGTGAACCTTTTCATCCGTGATACATTAACTCTACAATCTTTCAAAATCCAGACATCAGAAGTCGTACCTGGTTTACAAGTATAGAGCACAAAATTAAAGTTCACTTTCCACAACTCCCAGTTTGATAGTAAAAACTTCTTCTCCACAAATGGGAACCTCCAAGCTTCCCCATGTCTCGTCTGCTACATCAAAATAAATTATGTTGCACACATTGTAATCATGAATACCCGTAGATGCAGCCCAATAAATCTTCCCATTGATAAATTTACCCGAATAATTTAATAGAAAGATTCCTTGAAGCTGGTCATGGAGTGTTGTCCAAGAATCAGTTCTTGAACTATAAATATTGACAACAACCCTCGTGTTGGAAAACTCACCATTGTAAGAATTACCACAATGATCAATAAATAGGGCTTTATAATCGTCTCGTGAGTCATCGTATCCAAAATCATATTTGGTATAGCAAGAGGTACCCCATGTATGACTTAAATAATTTCTTAGACTTCCTAATGGTGGGGTTCCATATATATGTATCCCTTCTCCGATTGAAAAGACAAATCAGCCCATTGACTGAACCCACAAAGAAAGGTGGTGAACAGGGAGGATCCATGTGAAATAGCTCTTGAGTGAGTTGTTGTTTGTTAAACAAAGGAGGGAGTGAACTAAACCTGATATTTTCAAAGATGCCTGGAAATAGAACTATATGATGTTTGTTTATTTTGAGATGGGTATCACAAAAGCGGGGCTAGATATGAGTTGATGCCATGATTTCGACACACACAGATTTCAAGAAAGACTTTGTGGGCCACCTTTAAGAGTATGTTTGTTATGATTTCATTTGGGAGTATGGAATCATGATTTGTAGTGAAAATGAAATGATGGTTTGTAGCGAAAATGAAATGACACCATGAGAGAAGGAATTTGAATAGAACGGTTTGATGAATCCAATCCCGAAAAGCAAGAAAAGAAAGCATGGTAGAATGTTTTTCTCTGAAGTGAGGAAGTAGCAGAGCAGTGAAGCATGATTTGAGTCTAAAAATTGTGTTCTCTTAAAATGACTCATATATTTATATTCCTTCTAGAAAATAAGATAAGGAAGAATTTAAAGAGATTCAACATGATCCAATTTTATTAATTGTTTTTCCTTAAAAGAGAATTATGTATAAGGTATGAAATAGAGGGAGTAAATAAATTGTTTTTTCCTTAAAGGTCATAATAAGAAAGGACAATTTTATTAATTTACTATTTATGCATCAATCCAAATTGGCATAATACATAAATATGTCATTTAACTTGGCCACCAAATATGGGGATTCCTACTTCTAAAATAAGTAAGATGATATTTTAAATATTTTAACATCTTTATTTTTTAAAATCAATTATTTTTGGCGTTTGTACATAAACATAAATCCTAATTTGTATAGAAGTGGGTATTTGTAGTAGTTGTAATCCCCTATATTAAAATAAGGGGATATATGTAATTTAGCTCTTATTTCAAAATAAAAGAAATAAACTGATTGGTTGTGTTGTGTCGTAATTTTCCTATCTTTAGAAAAATCACATTTTTGAAATGTTCCAAGTATAAAACAATTTGAAAAAAATACTTAGAAAAGAGTCGCCACTTAATTTTTAAAGAAATTAAGAAAACTTATAATTTTCAAAGATTTAAACAGAAAAAAATCATTTGAAAATACCAAAGAAGGTTCGGGGTTCAATTTACACTTCGAGAAGGGTTTAAGCATTCGAAGTGCCCGCTAACATGCGGTTGACCTGCGA
>NW_026021063.1:2807-5427 GCF_019186545.1 Solanum stenotomum
TTTTGGTTCATGAAAAAACTATTTTTAACTAATAAAAGAAGAAAGAAAGTTTTGACTAAAGATTATAAATGAAAATACAAGAGTTGATAAAATAGGTTTTGTTAGAAACAAAACAACTCAGATGAATAGTTCGTCTTTTGGGGAATTCAACTAAGTTAATTAAAAATTCTAAAGTTAGAGTTAAACAACAAATAATAAGTAATCGCAATTAAATAATTAAAGCGTAAGGGAGAAATTGAATTTGGGCCTTTCTTGGGCCAAATTCGTTGGTATTTTGGCCTTTAAACCAATCCCGTTTTTGGTATACAGCCGATATATATCAATGTATATCAGCGTATGTATAGGCTCTTTTCATGTATTTCTTGCTTCCGAATACATGTATTTTGCATCAGCCCTGTGTCCCTGCGTTTTTGACCTGTATATTGTATTTTCCGTCTGTATACGGTGTATACAGTATGTATAACAGCTTGTTTTCGACCCTTTTCAGAGCTTGGAAGTTTAAATTCCAGCCTTGTGTGGCTCTCCCGACATTCAAATAAAATGGAGGCTGACTCGAGTAAGAAGAGAAAATTTGAGCTTTGAAGGCCCAAATCGAAATGCTAGGGGAATAGTGAAGTCCTTGGGGACTCAAGGCAGATTTACATGCATCACAAAAGAAGAAAAGCAAAGGAGTTAATATACGAACTACTCAAAAAAAAAAANAAGAGTATGCCAAAATAGTAGAAATATACCCACTGCTTTAAGAAAAGATAATATGGGAATTCGGCAAGAATACTTTGTATCTAATCACACCATTAAAATAGCTAAATAACCAAAGATGTAGAAAACGATAGATGCGTATCACTTATTTTTTAAAGGCAGTAACTAAGTTGACAATTTTCCTAATGAAAATAATGATATTTTTCAAAAAATAAATAAATAAATAAATAAAAACAATAAAAAAATAAAATAACGAGAATGGATAAATAAAATAAAATAAGCTACTACCATAGAGAAAAAAGCCTTGACAGACAATTTGCATGCTATCCATATGCCATGAGATTACCGCATGATAAGATTAAAATGAACGAACCAATGTAATTATTTAGGGAAGCCCATTTACTCAAGTTCGAACTATTTGAAACTAACGCATAAACAACTATTAATAAATCTATTCCGACATACTTCAAAGATGAGAGCACAAAGGTATACAAATAGACTTATTGGAATCGATGTTGTTAGGTTTAAAGTACAACATAAACCATTATACGACAACGAGAGGAACAAAGTTCCAGGATCAAAGGATAGGGCAGAAATTTAATCTAAACTAAAGTAAACAACCACCTTCAAAGCAAACTTCTTCCTAGCACATAGTGATCCATAGACAATGGCAAAAATAGGATCAATATTTCATACTAAGAAAGGGCAGTAATAGACATGCATGTTAATAAGACAAACTTTATTCATTTTTGAACAGAGGCAAAGCAATAGACAGAATTAGTACAACATGCTACTATTTTTGATGAAAATCTAGGCATGAATAAGAGAGGGAATTTTAGCATTTTTCACAACTTCAAATAAAGAAAGGAGGCAAGCATAGGCAATAGGACATACCACAAAGTTTAGCACGATTTTTTACACAATGAGGCGTGCATTTAAGGATAAACTACAATAAATTGAAACTCTTAACTTTAGGACTATAATTTTCTGAAATAAGAATCAATCTATAACAGCCCTCACAAGAGAAGAAAAGAACATAACTCATGCTTGAAAGCACATACAAGAACAAGACACCAATATACCTTGGAAGAATTTTTTAACTCGAACCCGAATATGAAACTTGGCTAATTTGTCACATACATGCTATATTGCAGACAGACAGAGCAGGGGAAGGAGTTAACATGGTCGCAACTATTAATTACAGATTCAAGACGACGAATGTAAAATACTAAGAACTTAAAATATTGATGTCTTGTTTCATTCCTTTAACTTGAGGTGAAAGAATGAAGGGTGAGACATCAAACACTTACACATTATGGCAGATTTACGACGACAAAAATAAAACTAAGACGAGAAAAATAGCCACAGCCACCAAACAGCCCACCAACAACATTATATACATATTCCAATCGATATCAAAAGATGAAACAGGGGATAAAGTAAACGAAGAACCTAACTCTTATCGATATTTCGAAGCAGACTAAACCAACCACACTGATTTACAATCAACAGTAAGTCAATATTATCCCCAAACATCAACATATAAACAACTCACATAGTCAAGAATCTAATAGCAACACATTAAGAGTAAAAAGAAATTTCGAACCGAAAAATGAGTATTACCTGTCAAGATGCAGCGAAATGGGATAGCTAACGAGCTAGATTTTGACTTTTCCACCACACGAGGAACTCTAGTGAACTTCTGCAGATTCCAGCAGCCAACAAACAAGATAAAGGAAGAGAAATGGATTTTTAAGCGTATCTCGGAGGGACCTTTATAGCTTAAGAATTTCTTTTCTTTGTAAAATTTTCTAACTTTTCTTCCTCTCTCTTTCTTGAAGTGTATTTTTGTAAGTAATAGTTATTTTTTGTGCCTTTTCCCCAATTCCCCCCCTAAACCGAAAACAAAGATGGATTTTAT
>NW_026021064.1:0-454 GCF_019186545.1 Solanum stenotomum
TTTTTAGCTATTGTGATTTGTAGTACTTATTTTTAACATAATTTTGAAAATAATATTTATTACTCTCTTTGTTCTAATTTATGTGCCACACACAGAATTTCAAATATTAACCATTTTATATATGTCTCTTTAATATATTAAGTTGTTAATTATTGTATTTTATAGTACATTTTGAACCTAATTTTTTAATAATATATGTTATTTGCCATGTCCCAATTTATATGGCATTAATTGATAGATTTGTTGGAGTCGAGAGATTTATTTTGTTAATTATTGTAATTTATAGTTTTTTTTTTCCGTCAATTTCAAACAATATATGTTGTTAATTGATAGAATATTTTTAATGTAATTTTTTTAAAAAAATATGTGTGACTCTCCATGTCCCAATTTATGTGGCACATGTAAAGTTTTGACAATTAACCAAACTTTTAATACATTTAAAAAAATATTTTTA
>NW_026021065.1:0-2856 GCF_019186545.1 Solanum stenotomum
TCATGAGACGTAAACCATTCTAAAGCTTTTCCGCTCAGACTTCGGCTAAAAAGCCGCATTAACAAAGCTTCGTCTCTCCCAACTCCCACGAGTTGGTCACAGTAGGCCCTCAGGTGTGCTAAAGGGTTCCCCGTTCCTCCGAAGATGTCGAATTTCGGCACCTTGAACCCTTCCGGGAGGTCCAAATTCGGATGAATGCACAGGTCTTCGTAACTCAACCCGGCGACCTCAGGAATACAGTTCAACTCCTTCATGGCCTTTCTAATTTCTTCTTTCACATCAATCTTAGCGGTCTCTTCCTTTGACCTCCACTCTCTCTCCCTCTCCTCATAGTGGTCGAGCTCTGAACCATGGACGTCATGCTCATTGGGGATCGGTATTTGGAAAGTGGCCTTTTGTGGTAGTGGTGGAGCAATAGAGGGACTTTGGGCATTTTGAGTGGCTTGGTAATTTTGAGGGAAAGTCTGGGGGTTGGTATGTTGATTTTGGTAATGGAGGGAAATGTGCGGGCGGTTAACATTTTGGTTTTGAGGAGGTAGGCCAGTTTGGTGGTTTGCATTGGGGGAAGGGAGTGGCGCTTGGAGGTTGGTATTTTGAGGAGGGGGTGGTGTGTGATAAGAGGCTGAGGCGTAATGGGGGTTTTGGGTGGTAAGGTCAATGATGGAGGGATTACGAGCAGGGCTTAAAGGCGGGTTCTGAGCTTGTTCCACGTTAGGAGGGGGAATTTGAGCTGGAGGTCTTCCATCTGGTTGAGCTTTGAAAGCAAGAATCGGAGGAGGCAAATCATTTTTTCTCTGCATCTCGACCCTCATCTCAGCAATTTGTTGCATCAGCTGCAGGATCAGCTCATTCTGATCAGCAAGGGCGGGCTGAGCCACCACAACATCAATAAGGCTGATTTCTTCGTTGTTATCACTCATTGTTGCTTCTCCCTTTTGTGAACTTTGATTGGGGAAGGAATCTGTAGGACCTTTAGATCTAGTGAAATAAGAATGATCAGCCAGCTTATCGACACAGACCAGTTCTAACTATCTGTTGAGAAAAATAACTCAAAGGCAAATATGTTAGTTTTGATTCGGCACAAATAATGCAAAATATCATATAGAAAGCAGATAAACATATAAAAGTTGCTTTGTTTGAGAACATGTTAACCCACGAATAATGGGGACTGACTTTTGAACAAGCAGGAATTTGCTCGTTTTTATGTTGGGGTTGGTGACTCAGAAAGGTTAAATTGCGTTGAGCTAAGGTCTTCTTGCTGCATCTCTGGGCATTCGTTGATTTGAACTCAATGTTTCCTTGTAGAATGAAGGGGAAAAGAAAATTTTAAAAAGATAGGGGCCGGGCCTTGAAAGGCTGCCTACGTATCTCCCAAGGAGAATTCAGGCCTTACGTAGTTCGAACCAAAGGAAATTTCATTTTCATTCATTCATTTCTTGAAGATTACAAGGAAAGTGAAAAACATACAATAAAGCTCCTGAAAGACAAAATGTGCCTCCACTCAGGCCATTCTTTTTCTGATTGTCGCATTAATCACGAGGGGTAAACTCATAGGCTTCGAGGGTGGTTTTCTCATTCCCTTCATTCCACCGTCCCTGAAGAGGGGGCATATAGACAATTTCCTCCCCAGTGTCTTCTTCACTAGCTTCAGATCTAGCGCCTTTGGGATCACTGCTAGTGGCCTCTTGGCTGAAGAAAGAGTAGCATCGCGGTTATCTCTTTGAGGGCATCGCGCTTCCTCCGCACAGCAGTTGTCTCTTCATCTATAACATCACATTTTGTCATCTTTGCTGCCAATTCCACGTCTAGTGCCACATTTGCTGTTCGTGCGATTGCAGTGGCAAACTCCACTTCTATTCTCCTTTTTCTGGTTTCTTGGATCTCTTGTCTGAGCCGCTGTAATTTCATCCTCAAATCCTCCTCAGTTAGCTCTATGTCGATACTCTTGCCCTTTTTCATCTTAGCTGCAATTTTACCTTTCATGAGATGATAGAGTAGTGGCTTAGGATTCGGTAGTAGGATTTTATTTCTGGCTGAGAGACTTAAGACTCATGGAATTTTGGTCGGACATTTGGTAGTGACTTGTATTTAGCATTGTAGAGATTTTCAGAAATTTTTGAAAAGGAGTGGGCTAAAGATGTCCTCATTCAAAGCAACGCACCACATAAACAGTTAAAGCACGCAAGTAAACAGACAAATATCGCGTCCTAAACATGCATGTGACCCTTTTGTGCCAAGGGTAGGCCTAGCGAATTGAAGGATGTATATGTCTTTTTAAGTCAATTCATTATCCCCAAAATATTTCATTAATAGCATTCAAAAACGTTTCACAAACATAAAATTGGGGAAAAGAGTTCGAAAAATAAATTACAAGACAAAGTACAAATAAAGCAGTCCCACGCAGGGGATGATAACAAACTCCAAGCTCATCCTGATCTGTCACCAAGTCTGGCCCTCTTGGCGATGCTAACCTCTTCCCACATAGCATATCTGTTCGCCCATAGGTGATCTCTTGCCAACCGAGCCCCTTCTTGATGTCTGAACCTCTCGACCGACTGAATCTGCTGCTCCATGCTATCATCTAATTCTGACATACATTGCCTGGATTTTTGTAACTGTTGCTTCAACTGAGCTATTACTTTGGCGTCTTCTGAGTGTCGACGTTGATACTCCAGCTCATTCCTATCAAACTTCTCTTGGAGTTGATGAAGTCGGATTTGATGTTTGGCTCCAACATCTGCAATAATATGGGGAACGTTTGGACCGGGTTCGATAGTTCCGGCGAGACTCTTCTTTAACCATTCTTTGTAATCCTTAGAGCATTCCCGACGAAACCTATTTGGCACCGGCTCGCCC
>NW_026021066.1:0-2324 GCF_019186545.1 Solanum stenotomum
TTTCTGTGGAAGCAGCGTCTTCAATCATTTTCATGATCTGATCTTCATCATAATCATCTAAATTATCCATTGCTTCTTTCAACTTCTGTTTGAGAGCTGCTTTGGATAATTTCTTGGAAGAAGATTTAATCTTCTCTTGAGCCTTGGTATTAGGTTGTTTGGGAACCCAACCTTTAACCTGGATTTGTTTGGACAGATATTGAATACGATCTATATTAGTCTTGGAGAAATTCCAAGTAATAATATAGGATATTCGCCTTTGGATGTAATATTTGCATAATTTAATATGCTCTGGTAAAGTAGTAATTTGTTCCTTGGTTTGGAACTCTTCAAACCTGTTAAGAAATTGCTGTGGGAGGATTTTCTCAATTCCTCCAAATAGACTCCACCATTCATAAAACCATCTGGGAATGGTAGTCTTGGTAATATTCGAACTATACTTTACGAACCAAGTATGCCTTGGCCTCAAATAAAGAAAGTTCATCCATGCTGCCTTATAATCATACCAATTATAAGTCTGAGGTTTGTGAGCCATTGTCAATGCAATAGGAGTGTGTAGATGATCTGCGAACCATTCAAAAGGATCCAAGATTTTTTTGATTGTAAATCTCGAATACTGAATATAATTATTAGCATCTCTGGAATGCTCAATTTCTATAGAGTCAGTGTCTATAAGGATGGCTTCATAAAATCTTCTAGTCTTCAATGGATTCTCAGTATCCACATAATTAAAATCTGTATAACACGGTTTGATCAACGTGCCAATGTCAAAACTTTCGTATTCTTTGTTGATGGCCATTAAAGGCAACACCTGTGATACAATAAATTCAAAAGATTCTTCTTTCGGGATGGCTTTAGTAGGAATGGTTTTGGTTAATTCAGGATTAACTGCTTGGGCAAAAGATTCAGGCGTCTTCATAGCATAACTAGCTTTGGTTTGGACAGAGCTAGAGGATGCTTCTTGGACTGGAGGTTTTGTTGGTCTGAGATTGATCAACTTTGGTTGAGGTGGACAAAGAAGCTTTGGAAGCTTTGGTTGAGTAGGGCTAGGTAGCCTTGGAAAGTCAGCTAATGCTGTGAATTTATTTTGGAAGGTAAGTTCAGGCCTTACTGAGGGTTCAACTTTTGCTGGAGTGAGTGGGGGAGGAACAAATGGTCTAGCCATTTTTGCTTTTGGGAGGCTGTTCTCTCCTTTAGAAGGAGTGATTGGTCTAAACGGCCTCATGTTTACCCTGCAAGAATTCACGGGTTAGAAAATCAGGTAGAGAATTGTTTTCTCCTTTAATAAATTCAATTTCAAAATCAAAGCTAGATAGTAGAGCTTGCCATCTAGCAAAGATTTGTTTAGAAACAAGATTTTTAACATCTTTTTGTAAAATCTCTTTAGCAGATTTACAATCTACTCTTAATAAAAATTCTTTATTAATAAGATCGTCTTGAAATTTCGTGATACATAGCACGATAGATAAGACTTCCTTNGAATAATTTTTTTGTGCGGAATTCCAGATTCCTGATGTGAAACGAACTAATTGCTGTGTAGATTCAAGATCTACTTTTTGTTTAAGAATTCCTCCATAGCCTGCATCGGATGCGTCAGTTTCAACAATCATAAAAGCATCTGGATTAGGGATCCCTAAACATGGAATAGTTTGTACAAGAGCTTTGACTTGAATGACAGCTTTAGTCTGTTCAGTACTCCAGGGAACTGGGTTTTTTCTAAGTCTCTTATACAAAGGTTCACAAGTTTGTCTGACTTTTGGAATAAAATCAGCTACATAATTAAGGCTTCCTAAAAACCTCTGAAGCTGGGTTTTGTCTGGGATCTCATTTGGGAATTTGGAAGAGAACTCAATGGCTCTACAAATAGGTTTATAAGTGCCTTGGTAAAGATCATGGCCTAAAAATCTAATGGTGGTTTGGAATAATACCATTTTCTTGGCGCTGACCACTAGACCATTATTTTTTACAACTTTGAAGAAAGTGTTGAGATGTTTGAAATGGGAATCAATGTTCTCTGAAAAGATTAACACGTCATCAATATAAACAATCGACATATAAGAGTAATCATTGAATATAGAATTCATGATATTCTGGAATTCTGAAGGGGCATTCTTGAACCCAAAAGGCATAACATTCCATTCATAATGTCCGAATGGGACATTGAAAGCAGTTTTATACTTATCTTTTTCCGAAATCTGAATTTGCCAGAATCCTAATTTCATATCAAATTTACTGTAAATGTTGGCTTTAAAAGTTCTTTTTAAAAGATCCCGTTTATTAGGTATGGGGTACCTAATCCATTTTAAAACAGAATTTAATGGCTT
>NW_026021067.1:0-590 GCF_019186545.1 Solanum stenotomum
TAAAGTCCTTCAGAGTCTCCCTTTCCTTCATCCCTTTATTTGTTTATAATAATTATATTTACTTGGGGTAGTTTAATAAAAATGAAAATGATATTTGCTTATACACTTGTCTACTTTCTATCTTCTCGCTATCTCTTTTAACTTTATTTGCGTTAATTATTTAGCATTAAGTTATCACCTAGTTTTCGCATGCTTAATTAATTAAATAAATAATTGAAATGACTCTAATTATTTAATATTAGTTATCACTTAGTGACCATGCTAATTAAATAACCAAATAATGAAGTGACCTTAATTGTTACTTGTAACCCCCACATAAACTGCATGAGACACGGCCGGGACCCACATTTGTGGACTTCGAGGGATGCCTAACACCTTCCCCTCGAGGTAACTTGAACCCTTACCCGATCTCTGGTTCGTAGACCTTAGTTAGATTTAGTTAGGTTAGATAGGTGCCCTAACGCGCCTTAATTCGTTAGGTGGCGACTCTTCAATCACCCAAAGCCCAAAAGAGTTGTTAGGTCGTGCCCAGAACCCGTTTTGCGAAAAACGGGGCGCGACAATACTCCTTTTATGTTTTCAATTTAAGT
>NW_026021068.1:0-710 GCF_019186545.1 Solanum stenotomum
AACAACAACTACTCATCCACTATCCACCTTTTCTAACCTAACTCCCAATTTGGCCAACCGATGGACCTCCTTAGCCAACTCTTTACTACCTTCCTCCACATGAGCCAAGCTACCCATGGACACTCTACTCAATGCATCCGCCACCACATTAGCTTTCTCCGGATGATAGTGAACGCTCATATCATAATCCTTAAGGAATTCTAACCACCTCCTTTGTCTCAAGTTAAGATCTTTTTGCGTGAACACATATTGGAGATTCTTATGGTCGGTGAAGATATCAACATGCACCCCATACAAATAATGACGCCAAATCTTTAAAGCAAAAACCACGGCGGCCAATTCAAGATCATGGGTTGGGTAATTTTTTTCATGAACCTTAAGTTGCCTAGAAGCATAGGCTATAACCTTACCACTTTGCATCAACACACAACCCAACCCAATACGGGAAGCATCACAGTAAACAACAAAATCTTCTAACCCATCCGGAAGTGACAAAATAGGAGCGGACACAAGCCTTTCTTTCAAAGTTTGGAAACTTTCGTCACACTCATCCGACCACACAAATTTAGCCTTCTTTTGAGTCAACTTAGTCATAGGAGAAGCAAGAGAAGAAAACCCTTCCACAAATCTCCTATAATAACCCGCTAAACCCAAGAAACTCCTTATATCCGATGGGGTCAAACGTCTAGGCCAATTCCTAATAACATCGG
>NW_026021069.1:0-222 GCF_019186545.1 Solanum stenotomum
AATGCTAAACACTAATCACTAAACCTAAACACTAAATCCTAATTCCTAAACATCACCCTAAACCCTAAACCCTAACCCTAAAACCTAAACCCTAAACCCAAAATCCTAAACCCTAAATCCTAAACTCTAAACCCTATACCTTAAGCCCTAAACACTAAACCCTAAATCCTAAATCCAAACCCTTGACCCTAAACCCTAAAACCTAAACACCTAACCCTAAAG
>NW_026021070.1:0-831 GCF_019186545.1 Solanum stenotomum
TACCCAAAAACCATTAAAATATAATTTTACTGACTTAGCAGAATTTAAAATGCACATAAGAGAGTTATTAGAAAATAGATATATCCAAGAAAGTAATAGTAAACATACAAGTCCAGCATTTATAGTAAATAAACATAGTGAACAAAAGAGAGGAAAAAGTCGTATGGTTATTGACTACAGAAATTTAAATGCAAAGACAAAAACATATAATTACCCCATACCAAATAAAATATTAAAAGTAAGACAGATACAAGGCTACAACTATTTTAGTAAATTTGATTGTAAATCAGGATTTTATCATCTAAAGCTAGAAGAAGAATCTAAAAAATTAACAACTTTCACAGTACCACAAGGATTCTATGAATGGAACGTACTACCATTTGGATATAAAAATGCACCAGGAAGATACCAACATTTTATGGATAATTATTTTAACCAATTAGAAAATTGCATAGTATACATAGATGATATACTCTTATATTCAAGAACAGAAGAAGACCATATCAAATTATTAGAAAAATTTATACATATTATAACACACTCAGGGATAAGTCTAAGTAAGAAAAAAGCAGAAATAATGTAAAATCAAATAGAATTTTTAGGAATACAAATAGATAAGAATGGTATAAAAATGCAAAACCATATAGTACAAAAGATAATAAATTCTGAAGAACAAATAGATACGAAAAAGAAATTACAATCATTTTTAGGATTGGTAAATCAGGTAAGAGAATATATACCTAATTTAGCAGAAAATCTAAAACCTTTGCACAAAAAACTAAAGAAGGATGTAGAATATTATCTTGATAAAAAGGATCAAGAACAAATACA
>NW_026021071.1:0-581 GCF_019186545.1 Solanum stenotomum
TAATTACACATGCCCACTCAAAGTTAAAGCTTTCCTCCATGCTAATTAGTTCAAAGTTGAAAAACTAATAAAATTTTGATCAATTCTAGAAATTTGAATCAAGAAAGATTTTTTTTATTCTTTTGATAAAATTGAGCAGGACAATAATTAAGAAACAAAAGAGAAAAATTGTTTTTTTTTTTTCAATCATCCTTATGCTTTACTTTAATCAAACTTAACTAGATTAAGATATACTCATACAAAGTTGTGGTTTAAAAAACTCCACAAGACAAAAAACAATCAAACTCTAGGACAGAACATAGGAAAAATCAATTTCATCACAAATTCAAGGAAAGCAAAAAGGTCAGAACAAACATTGCTAAACTAAGAAGAACCTCATATCTTTTAGAGATGGATCCGTAAATTCAGAACCAAGAAAATAGATTAAATTAGAAAATGAGATTTGAATAAAATCAAACTCACCATTACATAATTTGAGTCCTACATAGTACGAGACTTAATGAGTAAAACAGAATTGAATAAAATGAGAAAGTGAATCGATATCCTCTTCGTCGTGTTTATATTTCTCTTGGACGCTGAGT
>NW_026021072.1:0-827 GCF_019186545.1 Solanum stenotomum
TAATTAAAGTCTAAACAAAACTATCTATATGGCGCGATCCTATGGTGTGAGAGATGGTGGCTCAACGTTTGAGGGCTCAGAGTTGATGATGATTGCGGGAATGATTTTTATGTCTGTTTTAGTGATTTCAACGGTTATTTTTACTTGTGGGGACCCCTCTAACAGCAGAAAGGAAGACGATGGTGGCGGTAATGGTGGTGGTGGTTGCGGAGGCGCGTGTGGTGGATAATTGTGAATTAGAAGTCAAAGTAATATTAGCAAAAAATAACTTTAATTTGTATGCATGAAGTCTCCAAGAACATAATGATCTTTCTCTAGATTGTAAAAGTTCTTATAAAACTTTGGAGTACTAATGTCCAATATCATATTCTTGTCTTTTAATTTAATTAAATAGTGTATTATGTATATATAAATTAATTACTCTTTAACTTACTTGCTTAAGATAATTTCCACTTCTTCCATTTTAATTATGCACCAAATTGATACGTATCGATCTCGACCTCTTTTCACTTTTGGAGGGGATAGGAAAGAGAAAATAAGGCATCTAAGGGTGTGTTCGGTACGAATGAAAATGATTTTTAGAAAAATAGGGGATTTGTTTTTTTATTTTCTTGTGCTCTGAATGTAAGCAAAAAAATATTATTCTAAAAAACATTTGTATATTATAATTTTGATAGATACGATGAGTTTTAAAAAAATTTTAAAAAAATAATAGCTACGATGAGAAGTGGGGTAGGGGTAAGAGTATGCGGGGGGATGAAGACTAGGAGGTGGAGTTGAAGATCATGTACGTGTTGGAGGATGAAAAGGACATAATTAATGTGAAA
>NW_026021073.1:0-609 GCF_019186545.1 Solanum stenotomum
TGTTTCATATGGTTTGGGGTTTAGGGATAAGCCCTATGGTTCAGAATTAAGGATTTAATGTTTCTTAGGTTATAAGATTTAGCGTTTAGGACTTCATAGTGTTTGATTTTTTTAAGGGTTTAGGGTTTCTTTGGATTTAGCCCTAAGGTTTTGAGTTTTTATCAGGTTTATAAGGGCTTATGATTTTCTTAAGGGTTTTTTTAGGTTTAGAGTTTTATAAGGTTTTATGGGTTTTTTTTTTGTGGTTTCTTTATGTTTAGTGTTAAGCCCAAAGGTTTAGGGTTAAGGCTTTAAGCCCTTAGGTACTACGGTTTAAGATTTACGGTTTAGGATTTCGGGTTTTAGGTTATGGTTTTTTTTAGGTTTTATGATTTTTTTTAGGATTATTATTTTTATGATTAGGGTTTTTAAATGTTTTTAGGGGATTCTCAGGGTTTTTTAAGATTTTGGATTTCTTAAGATTGAGGTTTACTTAGGTTTTAGGGCATAAGATTTTAAGTTTAGGATTTTTTTAATGGTTAAGGTTTTAAAGGGAATTATTGTGTTTCTTGGGATATTATAGTTTTAGGGTTTAGAGTTTTTTAGTGTTTCATAAGGTTTGGGGTTTAG
>NW_026021074.1:0-609 GCF_019186545.1 Solanum stenotomum
ATAATGACGCCAAATCTTTAAAGCAAATACCATGGCGGCCAATTCAAGATCATGGGTTGGGTAATTTTTTTCATGAACCTTAAGTTGCCTAGAAGCATAGGCTATAACCTTACCACTTTGCATCAACACACAACCCAAACCAATGCGGGAAGCATCACAATAAACAACAAAACCTTCTAACCCATCCGGAAGTGACAAAATAGGAGCGGACACAAGCCTTTCTTTCAAAGTTTGGAAGCTTTCCTCACACTCATCCGACCACACAAATTTAGCCTTCGTTTGAGTCAACTTAGTCAAAGGAGAAGCAAGAGAATAAAACCCTTCCACAAATCTCCTATAATAACCCGTTAAACCCAAGAAACTCCTTATATCCGACGGGGTCAAAGGTCTAGGCCAATTCCTAATAACATCGGTCTTCTTAGGATCCACCTTAATACCATCCCCCGACACCACATGACCTAGGAAAGCAACTTCCTTCAACCAAAACTCACACTTTTCATATTTAGCGTACAACTTCTCTTCCCTCAATCTTTGGAGTACAACCCTCAAGTGACCCTTGTGCTCTTCCTCACCCCGAGATTTGATCAAGATGTCATCTATAAACACCAC
>NW_026021075.1:0-3208 GCF_019186545.1 Solanum stenotomum
GGACAATTAAAAAGGGACGGAGGGAGTACTAGTTTCTGAAAATATATTTATATACGATAAAAAGTCCTATAATTCATGCATCACCAATGGACTTTGGATATAAAATTTAAGAAATATTTTTTCAATTTGAAGTTAAGTACTGCTCTCCCTACTTCAAAAAGATGATCAATTTTCTTTAGTTTGTTATAAAAAGAATGATCTTTTTCTTATTTTGACGATACTTTAATTTTAATTCTTCACTTGATATATTTTGAACACCATAAAATTAAAAAGCATTTTGATATATTTGACATAAATTTAATTTAGGATTACAAAATTAAAAAGTCTTTTTTATTTTCTAAACTCTGTGTCAAATCAAATGTAAGGAGTATCTATATTGATTAAAAAAATTGTGCCAAAATAAATATAGCTTAAAGAACTTGGAGCTGAATTTAGTCTTATGGAGTAACTTGGAGCTTAATTTAGTCCTATGGAGTAACTTGGAGCTTAATTTTGTATTAGTTAGGGTTTGACCCAAGTTTTAAAATATTTTTTGCAAATAATATTTGTGTCAAGTTTTTGGTGAAAGTACACCATGTGTTTGTCCCCAAGTTTTCTCAAGAATATTTGGCTATTTCAAAATATATGATTGTACTCATAAATTTAAAAACTATTAAAAAATACCCATAAATTTGTATTCTTTATTTATAATAATTATGTTCCGTTAAAAAAATAACCTTATAACATAATTGATAACAATCAACAGCAACAAAATAACAATATATGCAAGAGAAATACATTAATCGCATATTCAAACTTGTCATTGATTCGGTTATAATTATAACTCATTAAAAACAAATTGTTCTTTTTTCTCAATTTTGTGACTCAAATTAAAATGTTATGGGTATTTTTATAAAATATAAAAATTTGGGATAATTTTTAAAATTTTTAAAAATTCCCAAATACTAGAACTTCGCCAAAAAACTACTGGAGTAATTTTTTTTTCTAGTATTTGAAAACTTGGAAATCTTGACAAATATATTTGTCAAGGTATGTAACCAAACATCACTTTTCGAGTTTTTCCAGAATTTTCTCAAGTATTTTTTGGGCCACACGGGTCCTTAGTCTTATGTCATACTTATGGCTAATATATAGGTTAATCAAAACAAAGCCATAATAGGTTAATCAAAACAAAACTTCATAGATAGAGAGGATCACAGAACATGGGAATATGTTCCAAAGGTAAGTTGTAATATTTGAGCGGTGAATATTGAATACCAAATGTACTTGCATCTAAATACTCCCTCCATCCCTTTTTAGTTGTCCACTTTAGAAATGACACACAGATTAAGACAACAATGATTAGTACAGTGAAGTTACAATTTTACCCTTATGACAACTTTTCACTTCAAAATTACAACCACTTATTTGAATTCAAGTGAAATAAATTGGAGGGAAACAACATACACTTTTACAATTTCCAAGAAGTGTAAATAAGGGTATAATAGGAAAAAATTTGTTGTCCTTTCTTGATTTGTCAAAATGGACAACTAAATAGGGACAACTAAAAAAGGAAATATGGACAAGTAAATAGGGACGGAGGGAGTACTTAATAGACTTTTGGACATACATATATTCGTTAATTTAATTTTATTTTTGCAAATCAATACTCTACTATTTTTTAAATTATTTTTTTTTCGATTTGAATATAGAAAAATTGAAGTTGACAAATCTGCTTGAGAAATATTACGTAAATAAGTTAATTAATTAAAATATGTTATCTCTTTTAAATAATATACATTAGTCTCAATAAGTTAAAAAACTACATGTTTTTTTCAATTAAGAATAATGTGTATAATTAAAGCATAAAATACCTAATAACAGTTCTTTAACATATGTATAAATGTTCAATTAAAACATATCATAATCATGATATCGATAAATAAAAACTCACTCTCATACTGGTTCATGCACAAAGTCGTTATCGTGTTTTAATATCAACAAGAGAAAAGATGTCGCAATAATATTGATTTGCTTCCCTTTAGAAAAACTTTTGGTCATGCAATAATTTTGATTTACTTCCCTTGCGATCTCTTTTTTATTAGGATTTTTCCGTCTTTCATCACAAGTCTCAAGTTTAAAAAAAAATTATTTTAAAATAAATTTATTTTCAAAATTAATAATAAAACTCTTATACGAATATTAAATATTAAAAAATAAACTTTGGGCAGACGCTATGTAACCCAAGTGCTGTAAAAGAGAGTGTAGTGGCGGACCCACCCTGACGTAAGGAATGTCGAATAATATTCCGAGATTAAATTTTAGTTTAATAAATATATATATATACACAAATACTGATACATCTTTATACAAGTTAAAAATTTAATTCAATGATTAAGATGTTATAAAAATTTCTTAAATTTGTATGTTTAAATACTACTGGCCGATAATGATAATCCTCGATCCGCTATCGAGAGTGTTTTTTGTATTGGAGTAGAATTAAAAGAGATGCGACAATGCACTTGCCCTGGAGAATTGATATGAGACGACGCAAGAATAAAATTGTAAATATACTCGCTTCCTCTGCCTAACGTACTCCCTCCGTTTTATTTATGGATTCTTTAATACATGGGATAAAAGTATTAATTTTAGAATAGAATTTAAAATTAATGTTATTTTATGTATGATTTAAAATATTAGTCAATCTCAAATTATTTTATTTCATTATTTGTATTAAAATAATAAATTATTATCTCATGTAAAAAAAAAATCTCGTGAATTTTTCAATCATCAATGAAATATATGTCTTTATCTTGTCTTGTCGACCCTTAAATGTAGGCCTAACCCATCGGTGGCCCCTTAAATTTGGCACGAAATTTCACTTAGGCACCTCAAGTGGATGATGTTCATTTTAGACACCTCATGTAGGGTTTCGCTGTGTCATTTTAACACTTTTTGCTTACATGGCATAGTGAGTGTAATACACCTGTTGAGCGCGCGTGAAAGCCTATTTAGTCGATTTTTTAATTATTTTTTTCTTCTTCTTTCCCATTTTCAGCCACCATTTTTCAAACTTAAATATTCAACATGGTGAATAAAAATAGATACAATAAAATAATGAAAAATGATGGAAACTATTTTAGAAATTTAGGAATAGACCCATTTCAAGATTAAATATTAAATTATTCAAATGGGGGTTATTGGAGAAGTCGGGGGGGGGGGGGGGGGG
>NW_026021075.1:3540-5653 GCF_019186545.1 Solanum stenotomum
GGGGTCATGGGGATTTTATTGATTTAATTTGTTTTTAAAAAATTATTTGGGCAAAAATACACGTGTCATTGAGTCATTGGTTACTTTATTTTTTTATTCAAAATTCATTATCTACAAATTATTTTTTGACAAATGTCGTCATTTAATTTGCCACTTTACACGTCATCGCGAGTGTAAACACACACCTCATATATTTTTGTTGATTGACAAAAAAGTGTTAAAATGACACAGCAAAACCCTACATGAGGTGTCTAAAATGAACATCATCCACTTGAGGTGCCTAAGTGAAATTTCGTGCCAAATTTAAGGGGCCACCGATGGGTTAGCCCTTAAATGTATTATACATTTTTCAATAAACTAAGTACATTATGACTTCCTCTTTTTAATCTGTTTATCCAATTTTAAATTGACATGAAGTTTAAGAAATAGAGAATTTTTTTTGAATAATTTTTAAAAAAAATTAAAGTGTCAAATACATATGAGTATCTTTTACTTTATGTAATTATAAATATGTTATGTAGAAAATTAAATATAAAATATTGTAAAAAAATATTATTTCCAAAATAGATTAAAAAAATTAAACAAACAAATTAAAACGAAAGGAAGTATGTTATACTCCCTCCGTCCCATTTTATGTGGCACCATTTCCTTTTTGATCAGTCCCAAAAAGAATGTCACATTTCCTTATATGGTAAGTATTTAAAGGTACAATTCATCTTTTATCCTTATTAGTCCCACTTAATCTTAAAATAATATTCCAATACATTTATGAAGAGAGAGAAAAGTGAGTCTACTTTTTAAAGGACAATTTGATAAACATTTCAAAGTCTTCATTTATTTCTTAAACTCCGTGCTGGGTCAAATGTTACCACATAAAATGGAACGGAGGGAGTATAAGTTAACAAGAGGAAGTACTCCATAAATAAAAGCTAAGGAAGTTCACGATTTGATTAAAATACTTTACACGGCTAAGCAACATTACGCACCTTTCCCTTTTATTTTCAGTTTGCTATTACTTGTTCGTCATAAATTTAAAACACAATAAGGTTTAAGGTTCAATGAGCGTTTGATCAGAAGAATTATTCATATATTGTCTTTTATTTTGTTTTAAAATTGATATTTAATCATAAAAAAATAAATATTATTTTAAGTTAGATTTGAAATTTTAAAATACTTAAAACTTGTTTTACTTTTTTTTTTTTCATCTCACTTTTATGTTTCTATTATTTTCAAATTATGGCCTGAATAGTTATCAGATTTATGCTGCTCACTGGTAAAGGTTGGTGCAGTCAGTTAAATTTATACATTCTTTTCCGTATCAATTAATATAAAGTAATGATCATGTACTATACCCATATTTTTACTCCTATAGTATATTTTGATCAAAAACATTTTTTTTAAATGTTTTTTTAGACATTCTATTTATTAAGAAAAATAAGTGATGATCGAATAAATTTCCTAAATAATTATATAACTATTTAACGTTTAAATATGTAATTTTGGATCATGACTTTAATTCTCAAATTCTCCAAAAAATAATAATAATGATTTGAGATTTGAAATCGTGATTATTTTTTTTAAAATGTAAAACTTGATCCAAAAGTTTATATTTGTAAAAATACTCATGTTCGGCGTAAAATTATTTGTACCATGTGTAAAATTATGTGTATTTGAATATTTGTAATTACAATGAATTATTTATAAAGGAATATGATAATATACGACAGTGTCTAAAGATATTTCAATATTTTATTTATGAAATATGATTTGCTTATTTGGTTAGATTGCATAAGCATCCAGAAAATTTTGATAGTTCAACAACTTGTGGTTTATATATAATTGAATGCCTAAACAAAACTTCAACTTTATGATCCTAACTTTCCATTACAAAGCTACTTTTGACCTTAGCTTTAGAATTAAGAAGTACCTTTTCTACTCTCAATTTAAATGTCAAGATTAAACACAAAATTTTAAAAATAAATAAAATATTTAAATTTACAATCTAAAATTAAAAATATATGATAGAATATTAAAATTTTTAAAACATTATATCTGTATACATACATATATATATATATATATATATATATATATATATACACTCTTTTAAATA
>NW_026021076.1:0-256 GCF_019186545.1 Solanum stenotomum
GACACTGTCCGTCGCTTTTCTGAAAATTCTATTTTTAAAAACCCAAAAAAGCGACGAAAAAATCCACGCTGTCCGTCGCTTTTATGGAATTTTAAAAAAAAAAACCTAAAAAAGCGACGGAAAAAACCACGTTGTCCGTCGCTTTTCTGGATTTTAAAAAAAATTAAAACTCAAAAAAGCGACGGACTAAACCACGCTGTCCGTCGCTTTTTCTGCAATATTTTTGCTAGTAGCAGTACTCAGCTTCTGCTGACCA
>NW_026021077.1:0-461 GCF_019186545.1 Solanum stenotomum
AGGTTTCAAAAAAAAGATTGCGTCAAACAGACGTTTGAGCCGAAAGTTACGGCCGTTTGAAATTCAGCACCTTAAAGGTGGAAGGTGGCTATGAATTTGGGAAACTTCAAACGGCCATAACTCGGGCCTCGAGTGTCCGTTTCAGGCGATTTTTTTTTTGAATCCGCGTATTTTTTCGAGATCTACGCAACCAAACTGCCTAAAGGCGGTTTGCGCGTGCCGATTTTCCCAAAAACGCCTTTTACTGATTCTTACGCTCGCGAAAATATGATGAAAAAAATAAAAGGAAATTCAGACAAAGGCGATGGGTTCCTCATATAGGTCTCGAAAAAATACGAGGTTTCAAAAAAAAGATTGCGTCAAACGGACGTTCGAGCCGAAAGTTACGGCCGTTTGAAATTCAGCACCTTAAAGGTGGAAGGTGGCTTTGAATGTGGGAAACTTCAAACGGCCATAACTCG
>NW_026021078.1:0-461 GCF_019186545.1 Solanum stenotomum
ATTGATGACAAAATTGATTTTCTTGCAAATCAATTTGTGTCAATCTAGTGTTGACACTTAGCTGTAAATTTAGAAATAATAAATTTGTTAAGCATAAATATCAACACTAGTTGATCCTATTGATGACAAAATTGATTTTTCTGCAAGATCAATTTGTGTCCATCTAGTGTTGCTATTAAGCTTTAATTTAGGAATAATGTGTTTGTTAAGCATAAGTATCAACACTAGTTGATCCTATGAATGACAAAATTGATTTTCTTGGAAGATCGATTTGTGTCCATCTAGTGTTGACACTTAGCTTTAAATTTAGAAATAATATATTTGTTAAGCATAAGTACCAACACTAGTTGATCCTATAGATGACAAAATTGATTTTCTTGGAAGATCGATTTGTGTCCATCTAGTGTTGACACTTAGCTTTAAAAAGTTGTTACAGTTATAAAGTTGTTAAGTTGTTTAAA
>NW_026021079.1:0-510 GCF_019186545.1 Solanum stenotomum
TACAAAAGATTAAAATTTCACAATCTTTCGTTTAAGTATTAATGGAAAAGGTCCTAATATGCCTTTTTGAAGTACTCAAAATTGAACAGATAATGCTCTTTATGAATATTTTAACTCACATAGTCAATAATTAATTCAAATATATCCTTAATTTAAGTAGAGTCCTCGACTGACCTAATTAATTGATTAATAAGTGAAAAGGAACCAAATATCCAAATATATTTTTAAAGTATGCAAAATTGAGCAGATCTGTTTTAATATTTTTTGTGAAATGTAAATTAAAAAGTAGCTAGCTTAGCTTAATGTGTTTTGCTCATCTAGACCATCTTTTTTGACATGGAAAATTTATAATATGGAAATATGACAATTGTGTGTCAATAATCCCCCCCCCCCNCACTCAAATATTATATAAATGGTACTACTATATGAAAATTCTTAGTGTAGTTAGTTCAGGACCACAACTATACATTGATCCCAACCTCTAAAGTTCCATCACATTACTTCCCATTA
>NW_026021080.1:0-1844 GCF_019186545.1 Solanum stenotomum
TGAAAAATTAAAAACAAAGTCTCAAGCAATAAAGCAACTCAAACAACTTATACAGGACCCAAAAAAAAATAAAAAAAATGCTCAAGAAGTTGTTCGGAACGTTATGATTTTACAATCTATCGTTCAAATTCTAGTGGTGTCACAACTTCTGGAGTATACAATGTGTCATAAATAACGTAAACTCTTCAACTCTTTGTAAGCATTTTCTTTGCAGTGCCCAAAGAAATGCTATATGTTGTTCCTACAAATTACTGAAAAGGCCACGCACCAGAAATAGTGGGGCAAGTTTATGTTAAATGTGTCAACAAAAAAGAGAGGAAAAATATTCATATTAAATAAATATGAAGTAGAAGAAATTAGATTCTAAATGAACAAATGCAAACTTGAAAATGCTCTTCCTTATTCCTGAAGAATGAGTATCAAAGGGATTGATCAAGAAAGATCTTCACAATTTCCGCATATTACAAATTTATATCATAAGATCTAGATAGAAGAAAGCAGTTCTTTTATAATTTAAAGTTTCATTGTACTTGTCATACATGTTCTAACTAATCCAAAAGCACATTTGACTACTGTTAATAGAAAGCAAAAAGATGAATGAGAGTTTATCTTTGAACTTATGTTTATATTGACCAAAATAGGTAGAAATAAAAAAGGAAATAAAATTGGATCAACTCTTTGGCAACTCATATTAGAAAGCAATCTTAAGATATCATGGACATAATTTTTCCTTTGTCCTGCTAAAGATTAGAACTTTAGTTTGTACTAATGAACAGTTGGGCTAATTTTTCTCATTTCATCTAGTTTACTGTCTTGATTACGGGGTACAAAAAAATGAAACATGATCAATAATACATATCATTTTAAGGCCAAGTGAGTAGTAATTTTTTTACATGTAGTTAAAGTAGGATCTGAAATATGCCTCAAAATGGCCTGAGCCGAAAGATTTTGCTTTTTTTATGGTAGTTGAGAAATGTAAAAATTCATTAGCTTCTAGCTAATGGCACCTAATGACTTGCTCCAAGTAGAACAACTTACATCAATGATAGAAGGGTGATAAACTTGAAATTGCTCTTATGCATACTCCTTAATTATTTAGTAATTTTCTCAGGTAAATGTCATTTGTATTGCTCTTCAATAGCAACCCCTGCATGGTTGGACTCATCTTTCTTCTTCAAATCCTACATACCAAATTTAGGTCCCTGTTATAACTAAGCACTTCAACAAAATGGTAATCAATAAAAGGATTTACAATATGAACTGTAACTTAATAAAGAGACTTAAAAATCAACATTTTTCTTTAATTCATGCATAGAAAAGTTCCTTGCTATAGCAAAAAAAAAAAAAAAATCATTACAAAGAATAATCAAGAGACGATGCTTCAAAATAACTGCACCTTAAATATTAAGATTCATATATGAAAGATCAAAAACACACATCTAATTAAGATACTCCACATCAAATATAGTAGTTGTACACCTCTCTTTTAGTTTGTGAAGGCTGAAATAAAGTTCACAGAATTTCAATTATTTCTGACATCAATGAACCATTCTTTACTAAGAAGTTTGGAAACGACTTTCATCAAATATATTAATGTGTGAAGGAAAGAAGACCTCCACACTTGAAATCACATAGTAGTTCATACTATAAGAAAACAGAAACACTCAAATGCTATTAGCTTCAAATAACACGATATAACAAATGGGTTAGAGATGTCACACACTTGCATCATTCAGTTACAACAAAAAAAAAAAAATTGATTCTTGCGCCCACCAAGCTTGGCCTGATGAAAAAACTCTGCAGCAATAGGGATATAGATGTATTTTTAACTTCATTCCTTTGAG
>NW_026021081.1:0-562 GCF_019186545.1 Solanum stenotomum
CCCTCACATGGTTGATGTTGATCACACCGAAAGCATCCTAGGTGGTGAGATATAAACTTCTCACATGGTTGATGTTGATCACACCCCAAGCATCCTAGGTGGTGAGATATAAACCTCTCACATGGTTGATATTGGTCATGCAACACTTTATATAGGAAATTCCCATTAGGCTCTAATGCAATCTCACGTATGGAATGAACATATACACAAGCTTAGTTTGTCATCAACACATCTCTGGATTGCCATACATCTCATAACTCAAGCTTTAAAACATCGATTCATCAATTCTTTATAATTAGATATTTTATCAAACACCTTGAAGGCATGTAATGGAATCAAATAGCATGGAAAATAGGGTAGTAATTATGCAGCCAAACCAGTGAACAACCTACAACAACACCTTTTAACATCCACAATACCACATGAAAATCTCCACATCCATTCCAAATTTAGATTCAAGTTCTAGAGTCACAACATGCTCAAAACAATCACTTTTCATGTTTAAAATTCAATGTGTAGGAAATTATTACATGGAACAAGACTAATATATGAATCTTAACTT
>NW_026021082.1:0-768 GCF_019186545.1 Solanum stenotomum
ACGGAAAGAACATCAATGATCTTGAAAACCAATTATATAAGTTTTGGTACTATTGTCATGAAATTCAAAAACGAAAAACATCCAAAAACACCAACATAAATACATATTATTTTCGTCAATTTATACCATATTTTTATTCTTAAAAATCAAGATAGGTGAAATTTAATAAATATTTTTCATATCTACTTTTCTTACATGTTTTTAGAAATTATAAATATAAATAATATTTTTAATAATTTATTCCTTAAAAGAATTTTTGCAATTTTACAAAATTTATTTATAATTATAAAAAGATTAATTGTTAGGATTAAAAAAATTACTTATATCTTGATTTTATAAACTAAAAAATAAATTTCAAACAACTATTTATTATAATAAAAAAAATAATATAGAATAGAAAAAATAATATTAAAATAATAAACTAAAAACTTATATAATTATTGTAAATTTAAATCAAATTCAGTATGTAAAAAAAGAAAAGCATAAACTAATTAGTTCAATGGGTTGATTACATGGATTTTCACTAATATTTTTTTTAATTTCACTATCCTCAATTTTCTTGAATTCATCCAAAAATAAGTAAATTTAATTTTTTCGACATATTACTTTAATTTCCCCTCAAATAAATAGTAATAAAGATATAAAATATATAATAGATACCGTGTGTGAGTTTCAAAGTTTTTTTATTAAAACAAAAAATAAAAAATAAAATTTACACTAAGAATTAACAAGCAAAAAAGAAAATGCAAGTAAGAAAGAAAAAGTAAA
>NW_026021083.1:0-373 GCF_019186545.1 Solanum stenotomum
TTCTGGGAAAATCGGCACGCGCAAACCGTCTTTAGGAAGATTGGTTGCGTAGATCTCGAAAAAATACGCGGATTCAAAAAACAAATCGCCTGAAACGGACAACCGAGGCCCGAGTTATGGCCGTTTGAAGTTTCCTAAATTCAAAGCCACCTTCCACCTTTAAGATGCTGAATTTCAAATGGCCGTAACTTTCGGCTCGAACGTCCGTTTGACGCAATCTTTTTTTTGAAACCTCGTATTTTTTCGAGATCTATATGAGGAACCCATCGCCCTTGTCCGAATTTCCTTTTATTTTTTTCATCATATTTCTGCTCGCGCGTAAGAATGGGTAAAATGCGTTTTTGGTAAAATCGGCACGCGCAAACCGCATTTA
>NW_026021084.1:0-340 GCF_019186545.1 Solanum stenotomum
TATTTCTTCTAATTACTATTAATTAAAGTAACATCCGGAGGTCGGTATTTTTATTTCATCTAATTACTATTAATTAAAGTGACATCCGGAGGTCGGTATTTTTATTTCATCTAATTACTTTTAAAAGCGACATCCGGAGGTCGGTTTGCGGAAAGCGGGAAAACCAAATTCCGACCTCTGGAGGTCGGAAATTTTCTCGGAAAAAATGAATTACAATAAAAACCGACCTCTTGATGTCGGTATTAAAAAAAATAAATAAATAACAATATTTTATTTTTTCTCAATAGGTTTTGTGTAAAATAAATTTTTTTAAAAATTATAATACCGACTTCCGTATGTC
>NW_026021085.1:0-676 GCF_019186545.1 Solanum stenotomum
AATGGAGTTCTTCACGAAGTTCGAAACAGAAAGTGAAAAGTGATCTGCACTATAGCTCATAAACAGCCTTGGATAATTGAATTATGAGATCCTTCCGAATGAACTAAGAGAATCTTATTTATTCTCTTTCGTTTTGTTAATTGAAGAAATAATTGGAAAATAAAAAAGCAAGTACAAAAATGAGTAATAACCCCCAGTAGAGACTGGGCCGGGAGAGGAGCGGAAAGCCACTTGACTGTAAGGAGAGGACAACCTCTTGTTCCTGCTCCAAGGGGGTCGTTAGAACGTAGCTTGCGCGAAGGAAGAAGCTAATCAATCAGAATTGAGACAGGGAGGAGAGGCGAAAGAGAGATTTTTGAGCCTGCAAGCAGCAAGCAACAACGGCTTTTCCGCCGTTGCGCGCTAGCTTGTTTGGATGTGTGGTAATGTAAGACTGAATTTTTAATGACAAGTTAAACTGCTGGAGTTTTGTACCCCACGAGAGCCCTTTAGTTAAAGATAAAAAAATATTTACTCGATCCTTCTCCGGACACAAAATTGAAGTCCGGAGCCTAAAGGGCAAAAAAAAATTGTCAAAAATTCCAAAAGGGCAAAATCGCTGCGTCAGCAGCGATTTTGTTAAAAAAATATATTTTTTTTTTATTAAAAATCGGACACATCAGCCTAACCCAACCAC
>NW_026021086.1:0-1698 GCF_019186545.1 Solanum stenotomum
TTACAATATCCACTATTAAAAAGGACTTCGTCCGCGAAAGTAAGGGTCAAGAAGTACCTGAAGGCTCAAACAAGCTGGGAAACTGCTCTCGCATTTCCTGCTCGGTCTCCCAGGTGGCCTCCTCGACTGTAAGATGCCTCCAACGGACCTTAACAACAGGAATGACTCTCGAGCGCAATCTCCTCACATCTATGGCTAGAATGGCAACTGGTTCCCCTACAAATGTCAAACGATCATCCAACTCGACTGCATCATACTGGAGAACATGGGACTTATCAGGAACGTATCTCCGCAACATCGAGAGATGGAAAACCGGGTGGATGGTTGAAAATGCTGGAGGTAGGGCCAACTCATAACCAACCTCCCCAACTATCCGGAGTATCTGAAAAGGCCCAATGTACCTAATGCTAAGCTTGCCCCGCCTCCCAAACCTCATCACGCCCTTCATGAGCGTCACACGGAGGAATACCCGATCACCAATAGGGAATCTTAAAGGTCTGTGCCTCCGATCCGCATAACTCTGGTGCCTACTCCGAGCCATCCTGAGCCTATCCTGAATCACCCTCACCTGATCCCGGGCCTACTGAAGCAAATCTGTACCACGCGGCCTGGGTTCTGCAGACTCAAACCAACCAATTGGAGAGCGACAACGCCTACCATATAATGCCTCGAATGAAGTCATCTGCATACTAGAGTGATAGTTGTTGTTGTACGCAAACTCCGCCAAAGTTAAGAACTAGTCCCACTGACATCCAAAATCCATAACACAGGTCCGCAACATATCCTCAAGGACCTGAATAGTACTCTCCGACTGGCCATCCGTCTGCTCGTGGAAAGCTATGCTAAGGTCAACCCGAGTGCCCAACTCATCCTGAAAGGTCCTCCAAAAGCTGGACGTGAACTGAGAGCCCCTATCTGATATAATAGAAACTAGCACTCCATGAAGTCGAACCACTTCCCGAATGTAGATACGAGCCAACCTCTCGGCGCTAAATAAAGACTGAACAGGAAGGAAATATGCTGACTTGGTCAATCGATCAACGATGACCCAAATGCTGTCAACACGTCTAGAAGTCCGAGGTAACCCCACAATGAAGTCCATAGTGATACGCTCCCACTTCCACTCCGGAATGGGTAATCTCTGAAACTCCCCACCAGGCCTCAAATGCCTTGCCTTTACCTGCTGCCAGCACAAGCAACGGGAAACAAAGTCAGCAATATCTCTCCTCATGCCACTCCACCAGTAATGCTGCCTCAAATCACGATACATCTTTGTTGTGCCTGGATGGATAGAGTATCTAGACTCATGGGCCTCAGAAAGTATCAATCGTATCAAATCCCCAACTCTCAGAATACAGATGCGGCCGGCGAATCTCAACACTCCATCACGATCTAAGGTAGCATGACCACCATCACCCGCTAACAATCGATCTCTAAGGGCCACCAAGGCCTCATCCTCAAACTAACAACCCCGGATCCTATCAAGCAAGGAAGACTGAGCTCCCATATGGGCCAAGACTCGTTTAGGATCTGAGATATCCAATTGAACCAAGCTATTGGCTAAGAACTGAATGTCCATAGCCAAGGGTCGCTCCTCAACAGATATGAAGGCTAGACTACCCATACTCACCGCCTTTCGGCTCAAGGCGTTTGCTACCACATTCGCCTTGCCCGGATTATAGAGAATAGAGAGGTCAT
>NW_026021086.1:4581-5240 GCF_019186545.1 Solanum stenotomum
CACCCACTGCCCAAGAAAACCTCGGTGGTGTCAACCTGAGAAACACACCAAGCATCTTCTGGTCCTCAAGCGGCATAGGTCTGTCCGCTGCCAAGGGCTGTACTCCCTCAGGTGGTATCTGGACCTGAGGTGCCCTCACTCAAGGCTGATCCTGGAGTTCTAGTGCTGGTGTAGATGGGGCGGGTGGATGCTGCATCCCCCCAAGCATATCTAAGAGCTGAGCAATAGCGGCCTGGATATCTGGGGTCAAAACTAGTCTGGGTGACGGCTGGGACGGCTCCGGCCCCACTGGCTGATCTGGTATACGAAGTGCTGAAGGGTCTGCTACTGGCTCCGGATACTCCTCACTCCCCTGGACTGATGTTGCGGCCCTCTCTCGACCTCGGGGTCGGCGTCTACCCCAAGCTGGGGCTATGTCTGCAGGCCTGGGTGCATCATCCCCGGCCGCGCCAGCTCGCGAGCGAACCATCCTGCGAAAGAGTGAAACAAGTGAGATTTTAATGAACCAATAAGACACATGCTGCACGAAAGTGAAACAATAGAGGAAATCTTTCAAAGGACATCCTGTAGCCTCCCAAAGATAAGTTACACACGTCTCCGCACCGATCCGCAAGATTCTACTAGAAGTTATCTCTGTACAAGTGAGACCGGTGAACCTG
>NW_026021087.1:0-919 GCF_019186545.1 Solanum stenotomum
GCTTCTGCTTCCATTTAAAAGCAGTTTTAAGAATTTGTCAACACCGAATTTTTCAAATAAGAACTTTTATTTCAAAATAAAGCACTTTTGACCTCTCAACAGTAATGCCAAACAGATTCTTAGTCTTTTTTATAATCTGAAAAAAGAGGTTGGATAGGTGCTTCCATTGCTTCAGAGTGTGTTTTTTCTTCTTAGTTCATTCAATCAACATCACAAATTAATTGAAAACAAATTTTGATTCATAAACCACACTCCAATTTTATATAAATAAATTTAAAGTTGATTGCATCAAAAATATTTCAATGATATTTCAGAGAAATTTTTCTTGTTTCAATGTATGGAGAATTTAATGTTTTGTGGGGACAATACATCATTTTTGCAATTTAGCGTCATATTTTGGTACTGATAGCGGGGGGGGGGGGGGGGGGGGGGGGGGGGGGGGNGTAGTGGGGGCATTGGTAAAATTAAGAAAAGAGAAATTATTTCTAAAAATGAGCTGATCATATAATTTTATTGTCCACTGTAAGTGGACAATATTGATCTCATATATTTAATTATACTAATCACAAATAAAACGTTTAAAGTCTAATCATAAATTGAAAGTCGCTAAACAAGTGTAGCAATTATGAGCAGTGGCAAATTTAGGTGCAAAAAATAGGGCACTCGAAATCGTGGTCTCCTCGTAAAATTAGATATTTTATGTATATATTTTCTAACATTTGTATAATATTATATTCTTGCACCCGTACTATAAAAAGTCTAGTTGGTCCACATGATTAAATGTTGAGCTTTTGACTTTGAGAACTGAAGATCAATTCTCACTTAAGCAATCATGACTAATGGTAAAAAGTTTATAGTTATGATAGAAACTAGAAACAAGAGTAGATGAAAATCACGAGAGAGATTTTGAAAACATCAA
>NW_026021088.1:0-202 GCF_019186545.1 Solanum stenotomum
GCAGCAACACCATGAGGACAAGGAATGCCTCTGAGCTGCCAGGATCTGCAACTACAACTCCTACTAACAATGTCC
Source organism: Solanum stenotomum (assembly GCF_019186545.1). Taxonomy (NCBI): domain Eukaryota; kingdom Viridiplantae; phylum Streptophyta; class Magnoliopsida; order Solanales; family Solanaceae; genus Solanum; species Solanum stenotomum. The sequence continues at coordinate 76 of NW_026021088.1, forward strand.
ACAGTATGTGTAAATCCATGATGTTTAATCTCAAAACCTCTTTCTCCATTCCAAGTCAAGTTACATTGCATAGACTTTTCAATATTTTCTTGCAAAATCTTCAAAGACATAGGAGATTATCAGTGAT
>NW_026021089.1:0-2445 GCF_019186545.1 Solanum stenotomum
TAGTGTTTAGGGATTATGGTTATGGGTTGAAGGTTTAGGGTTTAGGTATTAGGGTTTAGGGTTTAGCGTTTAGGGATTTAGGGTTTAGTGTTTAGGGGTTAGGGGTTAAGGTTTATGGTTTAGGTTTCATAGTTTATGGTTAAGGGGTTTACGGCTTAGGGTTTAGAGTTTAGGGTTTATGGTTTAGAGTTTAAGGTTTAGGGTTTAGGGTTTAGGTTTTATGGTTTAGGCTTTAGGGTTTTGGGTTTAGGGTTTAGCGTTTAGGGTTTAGGGTTTAGTGTTTAGGGTTTAGGATTTGTGGTTTATGGTTTAGGGTTAGGGTTTAGGATTAGGGCTTAGGGGTTAGGGTTTATGATTTAGGTTTCATAGTTTATGGTTAAGGGGTTTAAGGTTTAGGGTTTTCGGTTCAGGGTTTAGGGTTTATGGTTTAGGGTTTAGGGTTTAGGTTTTATGGTTTAGGTTTTAGGATTTTGGGTTTAGGATTTAGAGTTTAGGTCTTAGGGTTTAGGTTTAGTGTTTAGGGTTAGTCTTTAGGATTTAGGGTTTAAGGTTTAGGGTTTTGGGTTTATAGTTTAGGGTTTAGGGTTTATGGATTAAGGTTATGGGTTTAAGGTTTAGAGTTTGGGTTTTAGGGTTTAGGGTTTAGGGGTTAGGGTTTAGGGGTTAGGGGTTAGGGTTTAGGGTGTAGGGTTTAGGGTTTAATGTCTAGGGTTTAGGGTTTGTGGTTTATGGTTGAGCGTTAGGGTATAGGATTAGGGCTTAGGGGTTAGGGTTTATGATTTAGGTTTCATAGTTTATGGTTAAGGGGTTTAATGTTTAGGGTTTAGGGTTTAGGATTTAGGGTTTATGGTTTAGAGTTTAAGGTTTAGGGTTTAGGTTTTATGGTTTAGGCTTTAGGGTTTTGGGTTTAGGGTTTAGGGTTTAGGGGTAAGGGGTTAGAGGTTACTGGTTAGGGGTTAGGGTTTAGGGTTTAGGGTTTTGTATTTAGGGTTTAGGTTTTAAGGTTTATGGTTTAGGGTTTGGCTTTAGGGTTAGGGTTTATGGGTTAGGGGTTAGGGTTTAGGGTTTAGGGTTTAGGGTTTAGTGTTTAGGGTTTAGGGTCTGTGGTTTATGGTTTAGGGTTAGGGTTCGGGGTTAGGGTTTAGGGTTTAAGGTTTAGGGTTTAAGGTTTATGGTTAAGGGTTTAATGTTTAGGGTTTAGGTTTTGGGTTTTAGGGTTTAAGGTTTAGGATTTAGGGTTTAATGTTTAGGGGTTTAGGGTTTTGGGTTTAGGATTTAGGGTTTAGTGTTTAGGGTTTAGGGTTTATGATTTATTGTTTGGGGTTAGGGTTTAGGGATTTAGGGTTAGGGTTTAAGGGTTATGATTTAGGGTTAGGGTTTAGGTTATGGTTTTGGGTTTTGGGTTTAGGTGTTTAGGGTTTAGGGTTTAGTGTTTTGGGGTTAGGGTTTAGGGTTTATGGTTTAGTGTTTGGTGTTTAGGGTTTATGGTTTAGTGTTTAGGGTTTATGGTTTATGGTTTTGGGTTTAGGGTGTGGGGTTTAGTGGTTAGGGTTCGAGGTTTATGGCTTAGTGTTTAGAGTTTGGGATTTAGGGTTTAGGGTTTAAGGTTTTGGTTTAAGTGGTTAGGGTTTAGGGTCTAGGGCTTAGCGTTTAGAGTTTGGTATTTAGCGTTTAGGGTTTAGGGTTAGGGTTAAGGGTTAAGAATTTAGGGTTTAGGATCCGGGATTTAGGGTTTAGGGTTAAGGTTTAGGTTCTGTGGTTTATGATTTAGGATTTTGGGTTTAGGATTTAGAGTTTAGGGCTCAGGGTTTAGGTTTAGTGTTTAGGATTTAGGGTTTAGGGTTAGTTTGTAGGATTTAGGGTTTAAGGTTTTGGATTTATGCTTTAGCGTTTTGGGTTTAGACTTTAGGGGTTAGGGTATAGGGTCTAGTGTTTTGGGTTTCATTTTTAGGATTTAAGGTTTATGGTTTAGGGTTTAAGGTTTAGGATTTATAGTTTAGGTTGGGGTTGAAGGTTTAAGGTTTCAAGTTTAGAGTTTAAGATTTAACTTTTAGGATTAGGGTTTAGGGTTTAGGGTTTAGGAATTATGGTTATGGCTTTAAGGTTTAGGGGTTAAGGTTTAGGGTTTAGGGTTTAGTGTTTAGGGTTTACGGTTTGTGGTTTATGGTTTAGGGTTAGGGTTCGGGGTTAGGGTTGAGGGTTTAAGGTTTAGGGTTTAGGGTTTAGGGGTTTAGGGTTTAGGGGTTAGGATTTAGGGTTTAGTGTTTAGGGTTTAGGGGATAGGGGTTAAGGTTTAGGGTTTAGGGTTTAGTGTTTATGGTTTAGGGTTTGTGGTTTATGGTTTAGGGTTTAAGGTTGAGGGTTTAGGGTTTATGGTTAAGGGTTTAATGTTTAGGGTTTAGGTTTTGGGTTTAAGTGTTTAAGGTTTAGGGTTTAGGGTTTAAG
>NW_026021090.1:0-2440 GCF_019186545.1 Solanum stenotomum
ATCCCAAACATGACAACCAAACAAGATATAAAAATTTTATCCCATCATTATTTTCTTATCGTGTCACCATTTATTTTTATCCTTCATACCAAACAGCCCTTTATCCACTTATAGATAAAAAAGGAGAATCCCAAAAAAGGAAAGAGTAATTATTCTTACAGTGATTGAATTGGGAATGTTATTGCCCTCAATAGTCGAAACAGTTCCTAAAACCCTATTGGAATCTGGCCACGGGTTACTTCCAACCTCCGTGCAGTTTCGCTTGAATCCAGAGACACTAGCTGCAGCACCAAGATGATTAAAATGAAAACAGAAAATTCCACTAGTACAAGAAAAAGCTTAATGTTACTGGGGGCGACAGAGCTTACCTTCCAAGTAAACTGCAGAGTCCTGGCATTCCTTGCCATAAGGCATTTCATGATTTGTTTTCAGTGATTCTATGCCGTACTCTGCAAACGGTTGGTTATCCTGTATTTCTAAGATACTTAGAATAAAACTTTGAAGAATTTGATAAGAAATAATAAAATTTAAAGAGTACTATTTTCAAAATTAAAAAAATAAAATAATATACAAAACGAGGAGACATGAACTAGTAAAAACCACCACGTAGACTAAGTTTTCTTTGGTAATCTAATTGAATTTTATGAAATAACAAAAATGTGGAACCTAATTGAATTTTACAAGCAAAATCAAGATAAATAAAAGTTGTATGTTAGCACATTGATCGATCAATTAAGTTGTTATTGTGTCTCGAAGATATGTAACCACTTTGCATTCTTGTGATGTTAATTAAACTCGATTAATCATTTGGCAGATAAAAGTAAAATTACTTCAGAATCTCCACTTACCGTAGACAGCACCCATGAAATATCAAAATTTCTGTTGTCAAATTCACAACTAGGATTGGTTTCCAGTGAGCCGGGCAACAAATGTTGTCCATTTGAGGTACCTTCAACCAGTTGATGATCATAATTAACTTGTGGGTCTGACAACAAATATTTGTCCTGTAAGAAGCCCTGCGATTTTGCAAAATGTTACAAATTCTTATGTACAAGCAAACCTCAAAGACTGTCAATTATCTCTACTTACCTGTGTATTCGACCAGTCGATAATCATGTTTCCAGCATCTTGTTGATCGTCTCTACTTACCGCCGGATACAAACCCTTCATCAAGTCGTCGAAGTCGACTGGCATTTTAATTTTTTCTTTAGCATCTAGGATGCTATCCACAAATTAATGATGGATCTCATCCACAGAAATACCACTTTTGTTTTCACGTTTATTTATATAACATCAATCCAAAAGGTTCAAAAATGTCTCAACATTCCCCTTTTTTTATTATATATATATATAATCAATTATACTTCCTCGTTAATTTCGTAATTTAACTTGTCTTAACTCACATCAATGTCTTGCACTTAAATTTGTATAACTAGACACATATATTTTATGTAAATGTTCAACTTTATACAAATTTAAAGGTCTACCCAAGTTAAATAACACAATTCCCGTATTATGTTTTTTTTTTCATATATTGTATACTATTATGACTTATAGTATTCTTATGTAACTTCCAAATATGTAAATTTTATTTATAAAAATTTAAATATTCAATGTTTGAATAGTGGTAAATTAATCAATTTAACTCTACAAATTCAAATTGTGTCAAATAAATTCAATTTAATTTAAAATTAGTGGAGTAGCTTTTTATACATATATTATTTGTCTGCATCTATATTTCAAATGACTTTATTTGTTTTGACACTTTTCATTTTCTCAACTCAAACCCCTCTAGCCTTCAAAGTAGTCATGACCCTTTCTATTCAAAATGCATATACCTTCTGTTTTATGTTTTTTTAAAAATAAGAGACTTATGTTATACAAATTCGATTTAACTTAACTTTTAAAGAAAACCCAATTTTTTTTATATAAGAGCCGCCATTTAATTTCTTAAGAAAGACTTATAATTTTCAAAAGACTTAAATAGAAAAATCATTTGAAAATATCAAAGAGGTTCGGGGTTCAATTAACCCTTTAAGAAGGTGTTAGGCTCTTGAAGTGTCCGTTAAGGTGTGATTTTGAGTTTGTCTACTCTTCAAGAAAGAATGAAAGTATGCGGAGTTTGAGTCTCCCAACCTTAGCCATTGGACTCTGGATTTTTGTCCAAAAATGTTCTCCACCACCATGCTCCATCTTTCTAATTGTTGTCTTGCCTTTGGTTCATCTTTGACCAGCTCGACATGCCTTGTGTAGTCTCTCATTTGTAGTTGTATGCAGTGGCGGAGTCAGGAATTATATCGAGGGGGTTCAAAAAAAAATTAATCACACAAATAATATCCATAAATAAACGGTTTGGGTCGGGTCGGATCATTTATGAACGGATTGAATAACAAACGGGTTGATAAAAAAATTCTTAGTTCAAATAATTTCTTACAATTAC
>NW_026021091.1:0-204 GCF_019186545.1 Solanum stenotomum
CGAGAGCTGAATCGTCAACCGCAACACTGACCGCCCCAGCATTGTTGCTGCCGATCCTACCTGTACTGTAGGAAGAGAAGGACCTATTGCGACGGGGATATAATGCTCCGCGTGGAACACGAACCGAATCATGGGCCATGTCCAGACCCGGCGATAGGATAGGAGCCGAGCCACCTAACCTCCACCTTACCTTAGGTTGTCCTT
>NW_026021092.1:0-424 GCF_019186545.1 Solanum stenotomum
TATTAATACTATTAATACGTTCAAATATAAATAGTACTTGTTAAATATTTTTTTTTAAGTATCATAATTCTATTATTGCTAAGCAATGGGACACACCAAAACTCTTGCAAGCATCCAATTAATGCAATTTTATAGAATTAAAAGTTTGCTATATCTTGCATATACATTTAACTTTTGTGTGTAAAAAAATGCTTTATTTTTAAATTTAATTTCGTATTCGTTTAAAGATTCATATGTTATATCTTGCATAACTTATTTTTAGATTTCACTTATGAATTATACTGAATATATTATTATTATACACATTTAAAAATTCCCGTTTCTTTACTTAGAGTGAAAACGATCTAACTAATTCCCGAAAACAAGTTCTAGATCTAGCTCAACTTTTTCGTGATTTTTTTTCTCACAATTTAAACTTATTTTA
>NW_026021093.1:0-1805 GCF_019186545.1 Solanum stenotomum
GCAAGATGGACTTTACATACTGAACACACGAAATAATGACCATTCCATGACTGAAGGGAAGTCCATGACTGTATCTAGACCATTTCCTGATCTATGGCATAGAAGGCTAGAACATGTTCCCATGGCAGTTTTAAGAAGAAATCATGTTTTTCATAATCTCATTTTTTTTCAATTACAACGTTGTGATGTTTGTCCCTTATTTGGACAAACAAGGTTGCTTTTTCCTGTTAGTAGTAGTAGTACTGCAAATGTTTTTCATTTGATTCATTTGGATGTATGGGGACCTTATCATGTTGAAACTCACAATAGTATGAAATACTTTCTCACTTTGGTTGATGGACTAGGATTTTTTTGCTTCGATTGAAGTTTGATGTTTCTACCATTCTTAAAACTTTTATCAATATGGTTGCCACTCAATTTGGGAAAATCATTAAGTCATTTTGATCATATAATGGTTCAGAGTTCTTTAACCAATCTTGTTCTAGTCTATTTCAACAAAATGGTATTATTCATTAAAGCTCATGCCCTTATACTCCTCAACAGAATGGAGTGGTGGAAATGAAGCATAAGCATATATTAGAAACTGGTAGAGCAATCAGATTTTAGTCATGTTTACCATTGAATTTTTGGGGTCACTGTATTGAAGCAGTTGTTTATGTCATTAATAAAATACCCTCCTCAATGTAATAGAATGTATCACCTTTTGAACTGCTACATGGTCATGATCCTTCTCTATCTCACATGAGGGTGATTGGATGTCTTTGTTATGCCTCTATATTGTCTAGACAAGATAAGTTTGCCCCTAGAGCTATCAAGTCAATCATGCTAGGCTATGTTGCTCATAAAAAAATGATATAAGTTGTATAATTTGATTACTAAGTCCATTTTCATCAGTAGGGATGTGATATTCTTTGAGGACATTTTTCCCTTTTCTCAACCATCTTTAGTCCCTCATATGTTTGGTTCTGTTACAAAGCCCTCCGATGAATATTCTCAGCTTTTTCCTACTTGTATTACTCCAATAAGAGCACATGAGCTACCTCCTGATAACCATCATATTGAAATAGATATTGCAGCTGCATCTCCTGACAGTGGCGTTGATAGTGATATAGCTACTGAAAGTCATGATTCTGACCCTTCCCTACATAGAGGTGATGCTGATGAGCCTCTTCCTGCCCCTCATTCAAAACCTCTAAGGAAGTCCACAAGACAATCTAAACCTCACACATGGATGCAAGACTATGTGAGTAAGCCATCAAGGGATGATGCTTGTAATTATCCTCTTTCTGTTACGTTGGGATACACAAAATTGAGTTCTAAGTATCAGGCTTATCTTGCTCAAATGTCTTTTGATACTGAACCTACATCTTTTAAGGAGGTTGCAAAGGATTCTAGATGGGTAGAGGCAATGTAGTTTGAGATAAAAGCTTTAGAGGAAAATTCCACTTGGATTGTTGTTGATCTTCCGCCAGGCAAGAAGACTATTGGTTGTAAATGGGTCTATAAGATCAAATATAAATCTATAGGAGAAGTAGAAAGGTTCAAAGCCAGACTAGTTGCCAAAGGTTACAATCAAAAGGAAGAACTTGACTATCAAGAAACTTTTTCACCAGTGGTGAAAATGGTGACTGTGAGGACAGTGATTGCTATTACTGCTATGCAAATGTGGGACATTCATCAAATGGATGTCTATAATGTATTCTTACAAGGGGACCTACATGAAGAGGTATACATGGACATGCCTTTAGGTTTTGCGGGTGACAAAGGGCATCAAGTTTAAAAATTGTCAAAGTCACTATATGGCC
>NW_026021094.1:0-228 GCF_019186545.1 Solanum stenotomum
ACAAAACTTAAACTCTAAATATAATACCTAACTCGAAAGATAAGGCTGCAACAACACACGTATGAAGGAAACAACAAGTGGACCCCATATATATATATATAACTCGAAAGGTAAGGCTGCAACAACACACGTATGAAGGAAACAACAAGTGGACCCTATATATATACTAGATATAGGACCCCGTGCCAGCACGGGGCTCAATATATTATTTTTTTATTTTAATTTATG
>NW_026021095.1:0-228 GCF_019186545.1 Solanum stenotomum
AGGAAAAGAGTACAACGCGTAATTTTCTGCTCCCGATAAAAACTTTACTTGTGTCACAACCCAGACTGTCGTGAGTGGCACCCACACTAACCTTCGGTGGGAGAACCATTACTACAACCCAAACCAAGCAACTTAACCAAGAAACTACGCATTTAAAGATACAGAAGCAGGTTTAAATGCAGAAATAAAGTAGAGTTCCTATAAACTCCAAAAGTCTAACAACGAATT
>NW_026021096.1:0-502 GCF_019186545.1 Solanum stenotomum
GGGTTTAGGGTTTAGGGTTTAGAGTTTAGGGTGTTGGGTCTAGGATTTAGGGTTTAGGATTAATGGTTTAGGGTTAGGGTTTAGGGTTTATAGTTTAGGGTTTAGGGTTTAGGGTTCAAATTTTATAATTTAGGGTTTAGGGTTTAAGTTACAACAACAAACAAGACCCTTACCTCATTAAGGGTAAAATTGTCAAAGAAGTGTCTTCTTTATTTTAGTTTCAAGAAGACAACCAAACAAGGCCCTTACCTCATTAAGGGTTAAATTGTCAAAGAAGTGTCTTCTTTATTTTATTAGTATAAATAGTAGTCTATTTTATTTTTGGAAGAGAGACTATATGGATTTTGAATGTTAAATGTACAAACTCTTCCAAGAGTATTGTTTATGGGTGGAATCCATTTTAGATTAATGTAGCATAGTGTATCTTAATCAAGATTAGTGTTGGGTGGATTCCCATTGTTGATTTAGGACTTCTTAACCTTGAGTTCACTAGAGATTACTC
>NW_026021097.1:0-772 GCF_019186545.1 Solanum stenotomum
ATAGACAACTTATGCTAAATGCACATTAAACAACTTTCTCATAGAGGCACTTTAGGCAACATCATCAAAACACTTTTAAACATGCTCATAAGTCAACTCATGCAACATTTAGGCAAATCATTATAGATGCACATCAACATGAGGAACATAAATCTATCAAAACTCATTTTCTCATTTAATAAGAATTCATTTAAAACATGCATGACATAAGGAAACCATGGAAAACTCTTTTTCACATAAGACTCCAAAACATGAACCAAGCTTCTAGGAACTCTTTGTTTTAGGCTTGACTAAGCACATAAAGAAGTAGGTAAGGATATCAACACTTCTCAACAACTTCACTACTCAACATACCATCAATCTTACCAAAACCATTTTTTTTTACCCAACTCTTTAATTCACTAAACCTCTTGTAATGAAAACATCCTTCAGGCCTAACTCATAAACATCAACCACACTTAAAGACCTTATCATCTAACCACATATTTCCCCCACTTAGGAGAAACTCTTACTAGTTCTTTCAAATTCACCTCCTTCCATCCTAAGGTCGGATCAAAACAACACTAGGCTTTTATACTCATTACACCTAGCATTTCTAAATCACCACACATTTCACAAATTCCTTCAACACATCACAAAACTTCCTCATGACTAAGCCGGATACTACCAACAACACGCATAACCAAAGGAATCCCATTCATACTAAAGTCATCACCACAATCTTTCACCTCACACCTACTAATTCACCAAGTCATAGTTGGCATCACAACCA
>NW_026021098.1:0-481 GCF_019186545.1 Solanum stenotomum
TAGTATGATGAATATATATATATAGTATAAAGTATGATGATGATATATAGTATGTTGGTAGTTCAAGGGAACCACCACTTATATAGTATNATAGTATGAAGTATGATGATGATATATAGTAAGTTGGTAGTCCAAGGAAACCACCACTTATATAGTATGAAGTATGATGATGATATATAGTAAGTTGGTAGTCCAAGGGAAGCACGACTTATATAGTATGATAGGAGCTCTTTTAAGGAAGGAAATGACGGGAATACCCTTGGTAGTCCAAGGGAACCACCACTTATATAGTATGATGAATATATATATGTAGTATGAAGTATGATGATGATATATAGTATGTTGGTAGTTCAAGGGAACCACCACTTATATAGTATGATATATAGTATGAAGTATGATGATGATATATAGTAAGTTGGTAGTCCAAGGGAACCACCACTTATATAGTATGATAATATATAGTATGAAGTATGATGATGAT
>NW_026021099.1:0-795 GCF_019186545.1 Solanum stenotomum
TCAACTAAGGAAGTGTTTCAATTGCGTGTTGCATTGATGTGGACCATAAGTGATTTTCCAGGTCTTGACAACTTGTCTGGGTGGAATACACATACATCACTTGCTTGTCCATCATGTAATTATGAAACAGATTCTATGTGGCTAAAGTTTGGTAGAAAAAATTGCTTTATGGGACATCATCGATTTTTGCCACATGATCACAAATATAGATACAACAAAAAGTATTTTAATGGTTTTGAGGAGCATAGACCTGCGCCTACTCCACCATTAGGTTTCATGTTGTTAAGTCAAATTGAGAAGAGTCAGAAGAGGCCTCGTGATGATGGTTCAAGTAAGGTTGGCCCAAAACAATGGAAGAAAAAGAGTATCTTTTGGGATTTACCTTATTGGAAGAACCATCTTATTCGGCATTGCCTTGACTTGATGCATGTGGAGAAGAATGTTTGTGATAATGTATTGTATACTATACTTGGTGACAAGAAAAAATCAAAAGACAATTTGCAAGCTCGTAAAGACTTGCAAGTGATGGGAATTAGAGAAAAGCTTCATCCATATCCTAATTCTTCCAAGTTTCCTCCATCATGCTTTAACATGAAGAAAGATAAAAAAGATATCTTTCTAAAAGTTTTAAACAATGTGGTGTTTCCAGATAATTATGCATCAAATATTTCTAGATGTGTTGATGTTAAGAAACGCAAGATCTCTAATTTAAAGAGTCATGATTCTCACATTTTGATGGAACATCTTTTGCCAATTGCTTGTAGAAAAGCTCTTCCTAAAGAAGTTACTTCAGTG
>NW_026021100.1:0-795 GCF_019186545.1 Solanum stenotomum
ACATCCTTCACCTCCCTATAGATGCTACTTAAATGCATATATCTTTCAATTCAAGTTTCCTCCGACTTGAACTTTGAATATATAGGGTGCACATCCTTTACCTTCGAATAAATACGACTTAAATGTAAATATCTTTCAATGTAAGTTTCCACCAACTTGAACGTTGAACAGATAGGTTGCATATCTTTCACCTCCGAATAGATGCGACATAAATGTAAATATCCTTCAATGCAACTTTCCACCGACTTGAACATTGAATATATAAGGTGCACATCTTTCACCTTTGAATAGATGAGACTTAATTGTAAATAATGTTCAATGCAAATTTCCACCCAGTTGACCGTTGTATAGATAAGGTGCACATCCTTCACCTCATTATAAAAGCCACTTAAATGCAAATATCTTTCAATGAACGTTTTCACCGACTTGAACGTTGAATAGATCGGGTGCACATCCTTCACTTCCATATACATGTGACTAAACTGCAAATATCTTTCAACGCAAGTTTCCACCGACTTGAACATTGAGTAGATAGGGTGCACATCTTTCTCCTTCGAGTAGATGCGGCTAAAGTAGAAATATCTTTCAATGCATGTATCCACCGACTTGAATGTTGAATATATAGGGTGCACATCCTTCACCTCTGAATAGATGCGACTTAAATGTAAATATCTTTCAAAGCAAGTTTCCACCCAATGGAACGTTGAATAGATTGGGTGCACATTGTTCACCTGTATATAGATTCGACCTAAATGCAAATATCTTTTTGGGCAGGTTTCCACTGACTTGAACGTT
>NW_026021101.1:0-937 GCF_019186545.1 Solanum stenotomum
TGAAGTCAAAACATGTTTAAGTAAATCGATACTAATAGTAGATATCATATGTGTATGCATGATCCAACCAATCTATAACCCCAACTTAGGATGGGGGATGTCGTTCACACCCGGACACCCTGGTGGCAAGGTATAAACCCCTCACANACCCCTCACATGGTTGATGTTGGTCACACCCCAAGCATCCTAGGTGGTGAGATATAAACCTCTCACATGGTTGTCCGATTCTTTTCCCCCGGACCGGGCATGGTCATGCAACACTTTATATATGAAATTTCCATTAGGCTCTAATGCAATCTCACATATGGAATGAACATATATACACAAGCTTAGTTTGTCATCAACACATCTCTGGATTGCCATACATCTCATAACTCAAGCTTTAAAGCATCGATTCATCAATTCTCCATGGTTGGACATTTTGTCAAACACCTTGAAGGCATGTAGTGGAATCAAAGAGCATGGAAAATATGGTAATAATTATGCAGCCAAACCAATGAACAACCTACAACAACACCCTTTTTAACACCCACAATACCATATGAAAATCTCCACATCCATTCCAAATTTAGATTCAAGTTCTAGAGTCACAACATGCTCAAAACAATCACTTTTCATGTTTAAAATTCAATGTGCAGGAAATTACTACAAAGAACAAGACTAATTTATGAATCTTAACTTAAACAATGAATTAGTGAGTAGAATAGAGTCTAGGCACTATGAGTGGAAGGACCTATGAGTTCAACACCACATACATTGAGTTCTTATGAAGGTCTTGAGAGTGTCTTCAATGGAAGCTTGGAACTTGGAGCAAGAGTCTCTTCAATCTTGAGGAAGGTTTTGGATTAGGGTTCTTGAGGGAACTTGAGAGAAAATGTGTCTAAGTATGGGAGAGGTGTTTTGGGAAAGGTTTTAGAGATAGGAATTGAACTAATGG
>NW_026021102.1:0-446 GCF_019186545.1 Solanum stenotomum
GCTGGGGGGGTACTTATGCATTTTCCCATATTTAAAAGATAGGGTCATCTAGATTTTTCTTGTAGATATATCTAGAATAATTTCTAGAAGCATCACCACACTAGTATAAATAGGAGATGGCCTTGTACATTTGTATTCAAGGAAAAATCAAAGCACTTAAAGAGTCTTCTTTCATTAAGTTCTTCTTTCCAAATTCTCTTTTTAACTTTCTAGCTTCCTCTTCTTCTTTAGTTGAATCTTCCGATCTTAGTTAACGATCTTGGGCTAGCAGAAGGGTTCTCTGATTATACTTTTCTTCTGCTATTTTCCAAGTTTGTTCTGTTTGTGCATGAGGCTACGTACGGGTCACGTCTCGCTGCAGCAATCAAGTCTAATTTGGAGTGACTCTACTTGGAGCACCATTGGCATGTAGAACAAGGTCCTAACTTGGAGCACTTTTTTGTGGT
>NW_026021103.1:0-682 GCF_019186545.1 Solanum stenotomum
GTGGAGGCACCGAAATTGGAGCTTAAAGTTCTACCACCACACTTGAGGTATGTATATCTAGGCAAAGAGAATACTTTGCCGGTCATCATTGCAGCAGATTTGAATGCAAGGCAAGTAGAGTGTTTGGTGACTGTATTAAAGAAGTTCAAGCGAGCGATTGGGTGGACTATTGCAGATATTATTGGGATTCCCCCCGGTATCTGTTCTCACAAAATCCAACTCATACCAGATCATAAACCCAGTGTTGGGCACCAGAGAAGATTAAATCCACCGATGCAAGAGGTAGTCAAAAAGGAGATCATCAAGTGGCTGGATGCGGGAGTTATTTATCCCATATCAGATAGTAATTGGGTGTGTCCTGTGCAATGTGTACCTAAAAAAGGTGGTATGACTGTGGTTCCAAATGAAAGAAATGAGCTTGTTCCAATGAGGCCTGTCACCGGATGGAGAGTTTGCATGGATTACCGGAAGTTGAATGCATGGACTGAGAAAGACCACTTCCCTATGTCATTCATGGACCAGATGTTAGATAGACTTGCAGGCAAGGGTTGGTATTGTTTTCTTGATGGGTATTCTGGCTACAATCAAATTTCTATAGCTCCAGAAGACCAAGAGAAGACCACCTTCACTTGCCCATATGGGACTTTTGCGTTCAAACCAATGTCATTCGGATTGTGCAATG
>NW_026021104.1:0-314 GCF_019186545.1 Solanum stenotomum
GTTTAGCGGCATGAGGTGGGATTCGTTGTAGTTCCTAAACCTTTCTCATAATTCATTAACAGGCCATTGTAATTGAAAGGAAAAAAAAAAACTAGAGAAAAGTACTCAAGAATATTAAATGTGAAAAGTCTTGAAAAACAACACAAGAGACAACTAATCGGAAATTTCTCATAAAATTTTATCTAATTATGCAGGAAATTAAGACACATATCAAACAAAATTTTGAATAAAAAGCAAATAAAAGAATAAAAATAAAATTCCACACGGTATTATTGTTCAATTTTTGTCCTCTTGTGAATTGAAGGATTTTCCAC
>NW_026021105.1:0-826 GCF_019186545.1 Solanum stenotomum
TTTTGCTCAAGCGGTTTATTTGTGTTTTTAAAAAAATATTATCAAATATTTGTTAGCATTAATGTTTTGATAATGATTGCAGGACATAAGATCAGTTGGACTCACAAAAAGGAAAAGTAACATCAACAGGATAAACATGGAAGGAAATATATTTAGAGCAGAGGATCATGAAGACAGATTAGCAAGGAACAAATCAAGGCTAACAGATCTAAAAGATTTACTCATTCAAATGGAAGGAATCAGCATGGAGCAAATCAAGGCTAATGAATCATAAAGTCAATAATCTGTACAAGGCAGATTCTCACAAAGAAGGAAAGAGAATATTTACACGAACATATCTGATATGGACGAGTTTACACTCAATCAAGGAATCCTTACAAATCCTTGATTGAAAGAAAATCCCTTGGGTTTTCCTTGAAGAGCAGAATTATCATCCATCTCCAGCAATATAAATTATCCGCACCCTCAGCATAGAGAATTACGAACTTCACTTGAACTTGTATTGTTGCTTTATTTTATCTTTGAGAAAAACCTTGTAGTCTGTCTAGTCTACAATTGTAACAGAAAAGAGAAAGAATTATCTCTAGTATAGGTTTTACAAGTAGAGGTTGCGTCAAGATAAGAAGTCTAATCTGCATATCAGACAAGTACTGAATACTCCAACATTGTATCACCAAGTTCACTCAAAGCTCTTAAGGAAACCCTTGTAACCCAAGGGGACTGGAAGTAGGCACCACATCGGTGTTCCGAACCAGGATAAAGTTTTCTGTCTCTTTACATTCTGTCATTATATTTTATATCGTTTGAAATTACTAACTTGCAGGTC
>NW_026021106.1:0-588 GCF_019186545.1 Solanum stenotomum
CGCCGTGTGCTCACCCCCGTCTCCGTATAAGTCTACTCCAAGCTCGATCAACGCTGGTTACTAGTGCTCGGACCTGCATCACAAAATAGATGCAGAGCGTAGCATGAGTACCAAAATAACAGGTACCGAGTAGGCTTCATCGGCCGACTGAGCAAGATAAGCAAAATTAAACTGAAGTGCAAATAAAGGGTCACATCAAGTGCAAAGAGTAGTAAATGGGGGTATGTACACGAGCGTACAGGTAGCAAAGTCAAGTAATCTAACTAACTCCGCCGGGCTCCCATAAACCCGACGGGTACGCTCGTGCACAATAAAAGAAACAACCTGCACGGAACCCCATAAGTCCGGCAGATGCACCGGCAGTTGAAGTAAAATAATGGAGCTAGAAGGTCTATCACAATATTACCAATTTCCGGACTTTTAACTGAACCATTCCCAATCATATTCTAGGATCTCATTACGTCCCGGACTTTAATCGGAATCTCTCCAACCTCCAAAACCTCAACCTACAGATGAGAGTAATCAAGACTAAACTGAATCTTTAGTGAGGAATTGGGAGGACACCACGTGCAAGCTGGACTACGGACT
>NW_026021107.1:0-683 GCF_019186545.1 Solanum stenotomum
AGTTAACTTTGGACAGTCAAATAACTATCTTTGACTTATATACACAGTTAATCGTGAAGTCAAATATGAGAGCCAACAACAAGAACGTCATCTATTATGTTATATCTTATAAAATAAAAATTAATATACAAAAAATAGTTCTAAAAAACAAAATGTAGTTGTTCTCTTCACATGTTCATATGACATCTTAACAACTTAACTGGAATACACGTATAAAGCACATGTGGTTAGATGAAAAGAAAAATATACAACAAATATCGTTTATAATGTAATATTACTGAGATACAACTAATTACATGATTGAACCTCATCAAATTGAAATAAATATATGCATTATTGCATTTAACTAATAAATTTTTTGATCAACCATCTTCATAGGTTCACGTGATTAAGATATATATATATATGACGATCCACATTTAACATTCACAAAAGAATATGCAATATTATTTTGTGCAAACTTTATTGTTCAAATTTTCGCTTAAATAAGCAATACTATTTACTATGACATATATTTTCTGAATTGGTACTCATGCGCAACGCACATGTCGGAAAACTAGTTTCAAGAAACGCATAAAGAATTTTCAGAGTATTTCAGAAGGATTTACTACAGCTTCAGTCACCTCTTAAAGAGGCCTTTTGAGAAATTATCTCAACTCATTGAGTACTTTTACATGAGCATA
>NW_026021108.1:0-324 GCF_019186545.1 Solanum stenotomum
TTCCCTTTATATGTTCTAAGGATATATTATATATCGATGTAGCGTCTAAAAAATTTAACCATCTTCTTTTACTACTATTTTTTCCTTCTATTTTTTGGTGAAATTTTACAATAGCCTCGCAATCCGTTCTTACCAAAATTTCTTGTTTATTAATAATGTATAACTTAAAGCTATTTAATCCGTATATAACTGCTAAAATTTCTGCATCTATGCTACTCATATTTCCCTTTTCTTTGTNTATTTTCCGCTGTGATAAGCGCAAATTTTTTCGTCTTTTTTATCTCCATATTTATGTTTTTTTGTTTTCAAAACTGCTCCCCACCC
>NW_026021109.1:0-663 GCF_019186545.1 Solanum stenotomum
TTAGAGTGCGATAAGGTGATTCCTCCCTGACGCTTGTTCTTTGGATTGCTAGATCATCATGTCAAACATGAGGGGAAGACGGGCCCGATCACCGGAAGAGCCACCCACCAATGGTGAGCTCCGTGATGCACTCACCATGCTTGCACAAGTGGTAGTTAACCAAGTGCAACAAGGAGCCCAAGCTCCTCGAACTACCACCCCAAGGGAAAGGGTGAGAGATTTCATGAGGATGAACCCTCCGGTCTTCCATGGTTCAAAGGTTGATGAGGACCCGCAAGAGTTCATCGATGAGGTATGCAAAATCTTGACCATTATGGATGTTGGTGCTTGTGAGAAGGCGGAATTGGCGGACTACCAACTCAAGGGGGTTGCTCAAATTTGGTTTGATCGATGGAAAGGTGAGAAAGGTAATGGCAATGTGGCGTTGTGGGAGGAGTTTAAACTTGCTTTTCTTAATAGGTTCTTCCCTCTTGAGCTTAGGGAGGCAAAGTTGGTGGAGTTCATGAACTTGAAGCAAGGAGCTCTGAGTATGAGGGAGTATGCCCTCAAATTTGTCCAACTCTCCAAGTATGCACCTCACTTGGTGGCCGACTCTAGGTCGAGGATGAACAAATTTGTGATGGGTGTATCCGACATGGTTAGTGAAGAGTGTTGGTCCGCTAT
>NW_026021110.1:0-480 GCF_019186545.1 Solanum stenotomum
GTGTCTCCTTCTATAATATTCATGCACCATTTTACCCATAAATTTCATTCTACCGTCATTTTATTAATGGATTTTATTCATTTAGATTTCTTATATCAAATCATGTGATATTTTTCTTTGAGTTTTTAAACAGAAACGATTCCATTGGAATACTGCAATTGAAAGTTCCATAAAGGATCATTTTCTAAAAAAAATGTTCAATACAATACAAGGGTATGTTATCTGAAGTAAGATCCTCCGAGGAGAAGCGAAAAATTATCCCAAAATATATTTGGGAGAGCTGGAAGCCTCACTATGATACTGAGGATTTTAAGGCTAAATCTGCACAATGTTCAAAAAATCGACGAAGTGAGAAATGTGGTGAAGGATCTGGTCCCTCACGCCATACTGGAGGCTCCCGGACTCACCGAGAGCATGCAAGACAACTGGTACAATTTTTTTCATTTAATCAAGTTATAGTTTCTTCAAAGTTATTCTTTG
>NW_026021111.1:0-756 GCF_019186545.1 Solanum stenotomum
CTCCACTTGCCACTATGTGTCACGACCCTGGAGCACTCCCAAGTCGTAACAAGGCGTATTCGACCCCGAAGAGGTCTTATACAAGCTACATAGTCATTCATTGCATTCAAAAAATGATAATAGTGCGGAATCATAAATAGAACTTCAATTATCCATATACCAACAATTCATCATAAATAGGTATAGAAAACCATATAAATCAACAATACAATCCAATCGAAACACAATTTCATCAACATTAAATCATAGGCATTAAACCCACTTCATTAGCAAATTCTAGGCTTTTAAATGAAAAAATGGGTTCTTGAAGAAGTTTCATATAAAAATCATCTTAAAATCATAAATAGAACTTCAATTCACCAATGTAATGACTTTGAAACATTTTACCCATGAACCCATACCTAGAATAGAAAATAGAAGTTTTGTTCTTTGAAGACTTTTGAAACCCTTTTGAATGGACTCCTTGATGGAAAGATAATCAAGGATCAAGGGTCACCATACCTTTGTTAAGATTCCCCAAGAAAATTGATGAAGAAACCACCTTCAATCCAAGCCCTAGCTCCAAGTTCTTTACCTTCTTAAAATGGAGGATTGTAGAGAGAAAAGTATTTGAGAGGAGGTGAGTTCTTTTTAATTCTAATTGGAGTGACTTAAAATGGAAGAATTTGGTCTAGAAGGGTTTTATAATTGTTAGGAAAGGCATATAATAAAAGGGGCTCAACTTAGAAAAATAAATAAGGACCCACTTAAAAGTTT
>NW_026021112.1:0-230 GCF_019186545.1 Solanum stenotomum
AGTTGCCCCGAGTCCTAATTGTTGTATATCGAAGTTGGTTTGAAGGAAAATTGATGAAAAGTTGAGTTTTTGGAAAATTGAGTTTTTGAGAGTTAAAGTTTGGTTAAAAGTGCTATTTCGAGTCATTTGGAGTTTCGAGACTCGAATCGAATTTCCGTCGATTCCAGCAATTTTAGAATGTCGAAACGGGTCTATGAGAATATATGGAGTTGAATTTGGAGTTAAAACGA
>NW_026021113.1:0-312 GCF_019186545.1 Solanum stenotomum
TCGACCTAGTGTTTCTCCTTGGGGTGCCCCTGTTTTGTTCGTAAAGAAGAAAGATGGCATTATGAGGCTTTGTATTGACTATAGACAATTGAACAAGATAACAATCAAGAATAGATATCCACTACCGAGGATCGATGATTTGTTTGACCAAATGAAGGGTGCTAAAATATTCTCAAAGATTGATTTAAGGTCTGGATATCACCAAATGTGTTGTAGAGCGGATGATATTCCTAAAACTACTTTTAGAACTCGGTATGGTCACTATGAATTTTTGGTGATGCCAGTCGGATTGACAAATGCTCCTGCGGTATT
>NW_026021114.1:0-1708 GCF_019186545.1 Solanum stenotomum
CAACTCATAAGCTACCTTGCCAATTCTCCTGATCACCTTATAAGGACCCACGTATCTTGGGCTCAACTTGCCCTTCTTACCAAAACGAACCACACCCTTCATGGGTAACACCTTCAAATAGACCCAATCACCAACTCAGAATTCAAAAGCCCTTCTCCTCACATCGGCATAGGACGTTTGGCGACTTTGGGCCGTCTTCAACCTTTCTCTAATCATCCTAACCTTCTCAAGAGCCTCCATAACTAGATCTGGTCCTAACAAGGCCACCTCACCAACCTCAAACCACCTAACCAGTGATCTACAACGCCTCCCATAGAGAGCCTCAAAAGGAGCCATACCGATGCTAGAATGATAGCTATTGTTATAGGCAAACTCAATCAATGGAAGATGATCATCCCAACTACCCTTAAGCTCCAATACACAAGCCCTAAGCATATCCTCAAGTGTTTGGATAGTCATTTCGGCTTGTTCATCCGTTTGCGGGTGAAAGGCCCTAATAAGCTTAACCCTCGTACCTAGACCCCTTTGAAAGGACTTCCAAAAGTGTGAAGTAAATTGAGTACCACGGTCCGATATGATGGATAGAGGAATCCCATGCAACCTTACCAAGTCATGAATATATAACCTTGCATAATCTTTCGCCCCATATGTTGTCTTTACCGGTAGAAAATGAGCCAATTTTGCCATCCTATCAACCACCACCCAAATAGAATCAAAACCTTTTCTAGTCTTGGGTAAACCAACTACAAAATCAATATTAATTTCTTCCCACTTCCAAGTAGGAATCTCTATGTCTTGGGTTAGACCACCCGACCTTTGATGTTTGGCCTTGACTTGTTGACAACTATGACAACCGGAGACGAATTTGGCAATGTCCTTCTTCATGCCTCCCCACCAATACACATCCCTCAAATCTCTATACATTTTGGTGGAACCGAGGTGAATGGAGTAGGAAGAATTATGAGCCTCCTCAAGAATTATCTCCCTCAAACCATCAACACAAGGCACACACAACCTACCTTGGTACCTAAGGGCAACATCTCCCCCTTGGGAGAAAACTTCCACCTTGCCCTCTTTCACCAAGGCCTTCAATTCTAACAAGGAAGAGTCAAGATCTTGTTTTGCTATCAACTCATCAACCAAGGAAGACCTAGCACCATCAACAACGACCACACCACCATTACCAACCTCTTCCAACCTAACCCCCAACCTAGCCAACCGATGCACCTCCCTAGCCATTTCCCTATCACCACTATCAACATGAGCTAGGCTACCCATAGACACCCTACTCAAAGCATCCGCCACCACATTAGCTTTACCGGGATGATAATGCACACTCATATCATAATCTTTAAGAAATTCTAGCCACCTTCTTTGTCTCAAGTTGAGATCTTTTTGGGTGAAGACATATTGGAGGCTCTTATGATTGGTGAACACATCAACATGTACCCCATACAAGTAATGACGCCAAATCTTTAAAGCAAACACCACCACGGCTAATTCAAGATCATGCTCAGGATAGTTCTTTTCATGCACTTTGAGTTGTCTAGAAGCATAGGCTATCACCTTACCATTTTGCATTAGGACACAACCCAAGTCAACTCTAGAAGCATCACAATACACAACAAATCCCTCAAGCCCATCCGGTAGTGACAATATAGGAGCGGACACAATTTTATGTTTCAAGGTTTGAAAACTCCCTTCACAC
>NW_026021115.1:0-393 GCF_019186545.1 Solanum stenotomum
TGTCAATGAGGGCTATAAACTCTTTTTTGTAATTATAATCAATTAAAAGAGTAATTTTTGTATAAAACTTTTGAGAAGTAAAAGCTTTAAGACTATAAATAAAATCTGTTTTATCATTTTTTAAAGAAAGATTTTTTATAAAATCTAAATTATCATTTTCACCTTCCATAGATGACGATGATTCAGAAGAGTTATCCAGATTTCTGAGGGTCTGAATAGCATCAAGTCTGACCTCTATAACAACATTCTTTTCTTTAAGAAGAGTAATATCTTCTTTGAGATTATCAATCTCTTTTTTCAGGTCACTAATAGTAGTAGGAGAACTTATCATTTTTCTCCTTTCTGATAAAAGATTTTTTACCTCGGCCATAGTATATGAACCTTCCTTAGTTG
>NW_026021116.1:0-234 GCF_019186545.1 Solanum stenotomum
ATGTTCATCAATTCATCTGATGAAGTCTATAGGAAACTCATACTCAATGCACAACAATATGAGGAGAATCAATCATTTAAACTCGTTTTCTTTCAAAACACAAGTTTTCATGAACGTGAATAATCATAAGGAAATCATGGAAACACATAAAAACACATGACTCCCAAAACAAGGACAACTCAAGAGGAACTCATTACCTAAAACAAAATAGAAGTAGAAGGAAAAAGATGAGGA
>NW_026021117.1:0-518 GCF_019186545.1 Solanum stenotomum
GGCTACAGTACCCGGTTAGAGTCCGTGGTACAACCCACCCGTGCCCGACCTTTGGCTACAGCACCCGGTTCGAGTCCGTGGTCCAGCCCGTATAGGTTGACTCATTAGCTATAGTACCCGGTTGGAGTCCGTGGTCCAGCTTGCACGTGGTGTATTCCCAATTCCTCACTAAAGCTTCAGTTTAGTCTTGATTACTCTCATCTGTAGGTTGAGGTTTTGGAGGTTGGAGAGATTCCGATTAAAGTCCGGGACGTAATGAGATCTTGGAATATGATTGGGAATGGTTCAGTTAAAAGTCTGGAAATTTGTAATATTGTGATAGACCTTCTAGCTCCATTATTTTACTTCAACTGCTAGTGCATCTGCCGGGCTTATGGGGGTCCGTGCAGGTGGTTTCTTTTATTGTGCACGAGCGTACCCGTCGGGTTTATGGGAGCCCGGCGGAGTTATTTAGATTGCTTGTCTTTGTTGCCTGTACGCTCGTGTACATGCCCCCATTTACTACTCTTTGCACTTGA
>NW_026021118.1:0-1165 GCF_019186545.1 Solanum stenotomum
CATTGAGTTATTCTGTTGAGTTAGGTTTCGACTGAGTTAAGAAAGCCAGGCCAAGGGTTCGCCTGGGACCAGCAATGGTCTCCAGGTGCCGGTCCCGCCCAGGGTGTAGGCTCGCGGCATGACACAAAGTAATTGAAAATAAAACAAAAATAAATGAGGAAAAAGTCACATGAAAAGATTTTTCTTTTCTTGTCTACATCTAATAAAAGACAAAAAAGAAATTGAAGAAAAAAATCATGAAAATCATATGTCCCTATTTATTTGTTTGTCTACATCGAATAAAAGACAAAAAAGGCATCTCAGATAATAATGATAGCCAGATCATCTCTTATCATGTCTTTATCTCGCTCCTCTCTTCGATCCCTTACTCTTATTTTGTGCCTCAATCATCCAAGTGAATTTGTTTTCTTTCTAAAACGATATATAGATTTGCAAAAATCAAAGATCTATGATTTCAAAATCATTTATGAGGGACCTAATTATTTTCTCCTCCAACACGATGTAACTCTAGGCCGATTGACAAAGAATAAGTTTCCTTTTTATTTTTTGTACAAAAAGTCAAGTGTGAAATAATTAATATAAACTTAAACTATCTCCTTTATGGAAAAATATCCGATAAAATTAGAACAACACATACTTTAACATAAAATTATTGAACCTCTTAAAAATTACACAATCCTTATGGAGAAAGCTAATCGAGTATGTGACATGGTTACAACAAAAGCAAAAATGGAGAATCTAATTTAATTCTTTATAATCATACAAAATGCATTTATTAACTTGTAAAACGACATACACAAGCATAGAAATAATGTTATGATAACAAGGAAAGGAAAAGTTCTAAATAAACATCATATCAATTAATTCTCTCTATATATAATGAAAGTCATACAGAAATTAGTTCTAGATATATCACCTTTGTATCCATTGAACTCTAGTAAATCAACCATTGGATTAGAAACCAATTCCTCATCTTGATATACCAGCAACACAGAAACCTCTTCAGTCAAATCATAAAAAGGTTCTGTCATTAGATTAATTTGAATTTGTAAGAGAAACACTTACAACTGAAGCTATTTATAAAGTATCATTTACTAGCTTATGAGCCTGTTTAGAGATAATTATATATAAATAATCTTATCTAAATATCTAGATAATCCCTCAA
>NW_026021119.1:0-1411 GCF_019186545.1 Solanum stenotomum
TCTTTTCCTTTTATTTGCTCAAATATATTGTTATCAAATATTATATTTTGTTCTGTCGATTCTTCATCTTGATATTTTTCTTTAGTTATTATTTGTATATCTTTTTCAGTCATTGATATCGTATTCATTATCCGATTCTATTACTGGATTATTTTCTATTTCATTTTTCGATAATTCATATATACTATCATTGCTTTCTAATTCATAATCTACGTACTCTATTTGTGTATATTTTTCATCGTCTATTATTATTTCTGATATTTGTTTTTTCTTTGGATTTTTAGGTAATTTACAATCTCTAGCTATATGTCCTAATTTTCCACAATTATAACAAGTACATTCCGTTAGTTTTCTTTTTGGTCTTTTGGTTTTGTAGTTTTTTACATAGCACCTTCTTCTTGGTTTTTTATATTTATATTTTTTATTATAGTTCTTTTTATTTTTATAATATCTATCCGTACGACCAAATTGGGGTGCTGTCTTACTTTTGCAACATGCCAAGTTTTTTACTAATATTTTTTCCATTTTTATTTCTTCTTTATGTTTTTCACATAGTTCCATAAACCATCGTTGTAAGAATTTTATTCTAGCTCCTAAGGTATTTGTTAATTCTGCTTCATTCCAACTTTTTATTATTTTTGAATTAAAAGGTTCTGGTAATTTTGTAAAATATAATTTTCTTATTTCTTTACCTTCTTCTATGCTATATGTTCCTTTATAATAATATTTTCTAAATGCACATGTATATTCATCTATGTAACACATATTACATATTGCTAATTTTGTCATTAGATGCCGATTTATGATTTTTTCTTTATTTTGTTCTTCTACCTCTGTTGTCATACTACTAAATTCATTTCTTATAGCTATTTCGTATTTATATAATATTTCCATGGTTGTAGTGGCTATTTCACCATCAAATTTTTTATTATTTCTTAAAGTTGTTAAGCTTTCATTTGTTAAATTTTGTAGCCATAATTTTACTCTTCCTATAATTGTTCTTTCTATGTATCCTACCCATAATTGGATTGTTTTATTTATGTCTACTACACAGTCTAAATCTAAAAATTCATGTTGTCCAGTTATTGGTTTATGCGTCCATTTTTTATTTAATCTTTTATCCCATGTAGTTTTTTCTTTATTATATTGTTCATAATTTTTATTATAATATTTTGGATTAAAATTTTTTGGGTTTTTTACTCCTAATGTGCTAGGTTTTTCGTCCATGTCTACGTCTTGTGTATTTACTTCTAAATTTTTTGTATTATCTATATTTGCTAAAAGTTCTGTATATGTTTCACTTGTTTCCGAATGTTGTTCTAGATCATCATCGTTTATTTCATCAACTCTTATTTCGGGTAGATTATTTTGGTTATTTTCTTCTTTTTTTTCTAATTCATCTTGTAATTGC
>NW_026021120.1:0-626 GCF_019186545.1 Solanum stenotomum
CAACCTGTTCATTGTTCACACGTCGAAGGGGAACCAGATGGTTTGCCTTGGTATTTTGACATCAAGAAGTATTTAGAGGACGGGACTTATCCTGAGAATGCAACGTTCAACCAAAAGAAGTCGATACGCCGCATGGCCCTCAATTTCTTTGCAAGTGGAGAAATCCTTTACAGGAGGACTCCAGATTTAGGTCTTCTCAGATGCGTTGATGCTAATGAAGCTGCAAAACTTCTAGACCAGATACATGCCGGAGTCTGTGGTACTCATATGAATGGGCTCACTTTAGCGAGGAAGATCCTCCGAGCCGGATATTTTTGGATGACTATGGAGCATGATTGCTGCAAGTTTGTGCAGAAATGTCACAAATGTCAGGTGCATGGAGATTTGATTCGAGTGCCACCTCACGAACTCAAAGCCATGAGTTCACCTTGGCCTTTTGTAGCTTGGGGCATGGATGTCATTGGTCCGATAGAGCCAGCCGCATCTAACGGACACAGATTCATTTTGGTTGCCATTGACTACTTCACCAAGTGGGTGGAAGCAGCTTCGTACAAGTCGGTGACCAAGAAAGTTGTAGCTGATTTTGTTCGTAAAAACTTGATATGTAGGTTTGGAGTACCAGAATC
>NW_026021121.1:0-16128 GCF_019186545.1 Solanum stenotomum
TATTTAGAATATGTACAACAGACATCAGCATGATGCCGACTTGAACAATCTGCAAATACTAACTAATGTAATACAATCAAAATAATATAGCAGATGTTTCAGTTTTGAAATATAAGATTAGCATGCCATTGTTTATCATATGTAGAGGACGCCAGAGTTCACTTCTTAGTAGCTAATCTTCTTCATTCAAAAAACCATAGCATAGGGATTTGTTGGGGGTTCCTGAGAAAATTGTGTAGTGTTAGTAAATTCACAAAGTTGAGTTGGTTGATGATGGAAGTGAAACTGTTTGGAAAGTGACATATGACACAAAAATGTGGGATAAAACATTACCTGGAAAGCTAAATAACGAAGGCATCCCAAAAAGTTAAGTAACTGATTCATTTCATTCTCCCTATTGAGCGAACTTGAACCGACTGAGAATCCAAAAACTTCATTAAGCAAAAGTCACAAAATCAAGTGAGGGAGTTTCTGTAATTAGACAGTTTAATTCTGTAAAAAACTGAAAATATGACAACACATAGCAAAATAATTTAAATATTAGAATCCCTCAAAATGGAAGATAAAGTTTGAAACTTTATCCTCCAAACTGGCACATTTTTAGTACAGAAACTAGAAAAGAACAAATGGAAATTTCAGAAAGAACAATACATGGTCAAACGGGGCGGGGGTGGGGGGAGGGGGAGGGGGAGGGAGAGCTAATCACCCACAATAAGCAAAACTTTCAAGGTAAATTTATATGCCCATTAGGTATCAAATAGGTATCTCTCTGTGATCAGCTCTGTAATTAGTATAATTGAGGTTTATCATTCTTGGAATCAATGTTTGAGAGTATAGATGCTTTATAAGTGTATTCAATTGTTGATATGGTAATAGTTCACATTTCATTTCCATAAAAATAAAAGACATTTGAATGCTTATGTCATACCCCAACCCTAGGTAAGGCGGACAAGTATCATATGAACACATGCTTTACAAGTGACCTATGATTAGAAAGTAAACTACTATGCAAATAGATTTACTGATGAAAAGCTTCATATATAACACATGTTGACTAGCTGAACCGATACATGTGACAAGTGAAACTATGAATTTAGATGATAGTTTTACAGTGTCTACAAAGCCTCTACTGGGATCCATGTAGTAAAGACTCGGCAATGCCCCGAATCAACTTGGAGCTCACTAACAATCGTTGAGTATCATGTGCTTCTATTGGGGAGATCTACTTGCTGAATACATGTACCTGCAGCATGAAATGCAGCGTTCCCAATAAGGGACGTCAGTACGAAAGAATGTACTGAATATGTAAGACATAATACAACCATATGTAAAATGAGAGCTCAAGTGAAACCAAATACCAACATATAAAGATTAGAGACCACATTTGCTTATACTTGTGGAATTGTGTATGTTACATTTTTTTCTTTACTTTTCTATGCATTACAGTAATTTATAAGACATATGATACAAATGACCAGCTGATCAGCGGTAGAAGAGGATAACCCATGCTAGGCATTTTAACCCTTGGGATGTTGTCCTCATAATTCCACGAATTGGGATCGGCCCATGCTAGGCTTTCATCCTTGAGCTGCCACCCTTCTATACCAATTGGGATCGACCCATGCTAGGCTTTCGCCCCTGAGTTGCCACCCTTCTATACCAATTGAGGTCGACCCATGCTAGGTGTTTGCCCCTAGGCTGCCACCCATAATTATACAGATTGCTTAACTTAAATTCCTTATCTTTGAGATTGTTGTTTTGATGTTCATAACTCTTTCGAGATTGTTCTTTGGATAATCATCTCTTTTGAGATTGTTGTTTTGGTGGTCATAATCGTTGTTGAGATTTGGAACTATGGACCAGTAGTAGAAGACATATGAATATGGACTTACGATAATAACAATGACATAGGAAACAAATGTGACATGAACGTGTAATATTTAGGAACTTATATGACTTAATAAGCACTTTGACATCTCAAATTGAAGCACATATCAAGTGAAGACATTTAACATTCAGCCAAGAGATTTGAACTCTATATGATAGTCAAATACTCATTAACTAATATCAAATACAAGGTATACATGAAAGTGGAACCAGGGGAGAACATAGGCAGATTCAACTTAAGGATGGATACATATTCTAAGTAAATATATATAAAATGTACAATAAAGCAAGTAGGGATCTTGTGAGGTAACATTATAGTCTAACACGATTGGAGTAATAACCAATAAAGGGAACATATGAACATGTGAAAAGATGACCTATATATAGATAATTGAAGCAAGTTGGCATGATATGGGCAGATTGTATATCCAACATATAAACATATGTACCATGTGTAATCTAGGATCATTTTGATTTATATAAGGAAAATATGTGCCAAGAGTACTTTGATGATGAAACAAGTTTAAACCTTGCATGTTAATACTTGGTAGAGTAAGCACGTACATTTAGTAACAAACTCATATTAGAGTACTCACTTTAATGCTCTAGGGAGTAGGAACTGCAACTATGGATCAGTCACTACCAAGGGCACTTAAAAAGCTTACTTTTTGTAATGCAAGTGTTGGATTCATGCCAAAGAAATAGGAAATCGAATAGTCTTACATACCTTACTATACAATTCAATACGTATGACTTAAGCTCCTTCTCTTCAGATTACTAATCTACAATAAAATAAGTTGTAAGACTAGTATTAGTAGCTAATCAATCAATTTGAGCTACTTGATCTCACCCAAATAGTAACCAAGCAGTAAGCATGCAATTTATCTAGCCAGTGTATTCTTTCCTTCCCTTTCCCTTTAATCGCGTCTGTACAACCTTCGTATCAGGTCCTCCCCAAAACTCCCTGCAATATTTAAGTCCTTTAACGTCTTCATAAATTTCCCGCACATTCAGTCACATCCCTTATCATAACATACATAAAACAATCATTAAACATAAAAATGTAACAGAAACAATATGAATCATGGTTTCTGATCACCAACACTTGAAGAGCTAACATTACTTTTAAAGTGCTCAAACAAACTCATAACTGAATTTAAAGAGGACTCTATTCCATGGCTGTCACAACATGCACTAATCACCAGAACATCCTTCCCAATATTACACCATGTAAAAGTAACAATTTCCAACTTACTAACACATACCAAGTGTCCTAATTTACTCTAGGACAAGAGGGAGAAAATTGTTGTAGCTTACCTTGCTGGACAGAACTACCACTTGCTAAAACTTGGATTCTTTAAGGTAAAGGTTATCCCTCTTAACTTGTCTTAAATTATACCTTCCAATAGCTTGAACTCCCTAATGTTCAAGAACTCTAATGGTATTTAATGGTTGTTGTATGAAGCTAAGAGAGAGAAGAGAGAAAGCTCTAGAAATAAGATTTTTTTGTCAAAGTAAAAATGGCTGGAAAAAGATGATATCTATCCCTTTTAAAGGGACCTGCTTTGGCCGACTTTCTCACTCATTTTGGGCCATAGTTTGTCAAGTAGGTGACCCACTTACTTGAACTTTTCACTTGGGCATTTTTGGACTTAAGAACATTGGGCCTTTTGCCACATTTCTTGTACTTCATTTGCAGCGAACATGTGTCTTTAATTTAGGCCACACATTTAAGAAGGTGATGTAGCTACTTTTCCATTCAAATTATTTTTTGTGGGCTTGGAACGATTGGGCCTTGGCTGTCTATTTTCCCCTTATTCTTCTAATCAACTTGGCCCAGATTAATACAAGTAGGTGGTAGTGTACTTGGCCCAATAACAAGATCAAAAGAGTCTTAGTAGGTGATGCACCTACTTGGTCCTTTGGGCTGGTCAATAAGTCAAAGTAGGTGATGTACCTACTTGTCACCTACTAGCTTAGTGTAGTCAATCAAGCACCTCAATATCTTATTCCATTTCTAGACCTTAATACCTTTAATTTAACTTAAAACTTATCTACACTATGTCAATTTAAACTTTAGACTCAAATACCACCTTATGATCTCAAATTTAAATACTTTCATCGACGTCAACTTAATCGGGTCGCATCAAAATCTATGGGCAGTTCACTTTAAACCTATTCTATTGTCACTAGTCGCATAGGAAACCGAGTCCATAACTATACCACACGGGAATTTATAAGCATCATATAAATAGAACTAGTACACGTAGAATACGGGGTGTTACAGCTTAATAACTTGACAAACACACACAAATCACTGCCCAAAGAGGTGGTCCTAACTCTGAAGTAATCAAGTTGCTCAATTGTTATAACTAAAATAATCTAATTNTTCTTGATTCTCCATAATTTCTTTCCTATAAAGGAATTTAATTACATCACTAATCCAACTCAGAATCATCAAAATCCAACACAATTAAAAAAAATTGAAATCCCAGATGAATTATAACTTTGAAGGAAGAAAAATGTAGTGGGTTGTAAATTCTTCCAGTAGTATACTGTAACCCTCTGAATTTTCGAAACGTATAAATTAACTTGTATCTTCGTGGAATGACCAGGAGAGTGGGTAATAAATTAAAAATGATGTGTTATGTGATATTTTAAGTGTTCAAGTGTTTTATCTCAAGTTTTGAAGTTAGGTAAGTGGCAAAATAAAAGTTGGCGAAAGTTACCGTAAATTCCTTTTTAAAGATTTGTCTTAAATTTGGGTCAAATGTCTCAGACGTTTTATGCAATCTATTAAGAGTTATGGTCCCCATAACCTATGAAATCGAAGTTCTACAAGTCTAATTTCCAACGCATCAACCCGTTTGTTCATACAACTTCAGAATGGAGAGATATTCACGTTTTCGCAAGACTGCGCAAGTAGGCAGGTGAGGTGGGTCTCCTAGGTCGGTGGAACTTTATATATATCATCTTCTTCGACTTTTCTTCATTTTTCCTTCATTTTCCTTAGTGAAGAACCATAAAACTCACAAAACCTACAAAACTCACTTCTAGGACAAGCCAAGTTATTGATTTTCGTGACTTAAGTCCTTGACAAAAGTTATTCTACGCGTTGAGCTCGTCAACATAGTATAATTTGTTTTATTGATTTCCTAGCATATCGTACTTTGGTGTGTGGACATCAGGGGTTTGGGCATATTTTAAAGTTTTGAGGTGTATTACAAACTTATAATCAAGGTAAGACCCTCTTTCATCGACTCTAGCTTTGATAAGTCGCAAATAGCAATTTGCGATGGAAATACTTATATTTTATCGGATTTTCATTTTATCTTCTATTCTTTTGTGTTGATTATGATCCTACCTTGTTGTATTATCAAGGGGGGCTGTGATTAATGTTATAAGGATAAGTGAATTCAACGAAAAAGGTATGTTAAGGCTATTCCCTACTTATGACATGTTTTCTTAAAGCTTAGAAGCAATGTATTTGGGTTGTTATCCTTGATATACTTGTAGCCGTGATTGTTGATTGTTGGCTGCTCGAGTTGATATAATCCTCCCTTGTCGGAATTCTTATTCAGTTAGTAGTGTCCCTATGTTGGACACGACTTAGAGGCTATTTGTATAGGTTGCTTATAACTAAATTGCTCGCTTTTAGTGATTGGATTGTTATTGTTGCCCTTGGGGCTATTGTGGTTAGCTGCAGGAATGTGATATATGCCAAGAAGGGCTATGTTCTGCCTACGGGGCTATATGGATGCCTAAGAGGGCTATGAGTTGTCTATGGGGAAATATTGATGCCTAGAAGGGCTATGAGTTGTCTACAGGGCTATATTGACGCCTAAGAAGGCTACGTACTTCCTACAGGGCCATGTT
Source organism: Solanum stenotomum (assembly GCF_019186545.1). NCBI lineage: Eukaryota > Viridiplantae > Streptophyta > Magnoliopsida > Solanales > Solanaceae > Solanum > Solanum stenotomum. The sequence goes on from NW_026021121.1 coordinate 5,764, forward strand.
GTTGCCTAAGAGGGCTATGAGTTGTTTATAAGCTATGTTGATGCCTAAGAGAGCTATAAACTGCCTACGGGGATATATTAATGCCTAAGAGGGCTATGTGACTGCCTATGGGACTATATTAATGCCTATGAGGGCTATGTGACTGCCTACGGGGCAAGGGGACTACCGATAAGGGTATATAGGCTGATTGGCACCTTCCGGGCTTATGGGGGGCCTGAGTAGGTGGTCTTGTGTGTTGTTTGTACCTGCCGAGCTTATGGGGGATTGGTTAGGTTGTTGTTTTATTATTTTTGATAAGTTTAGATTTAGGAGCGGTCAGTACACTTATATTATCCTTGATTTATTTATCATATTATTTCAGTACATTAGGATACCTCATCATAGTCTATTGCCTTTCATACTCTGTACATTATTTTGTACTGACGACCCATTGCCTTGGGGGCGCTACATTCATGCATGTACGTCCTGATAGACGACCGAGTAGACCTCCTCAGCAGCAGGATTGACTTTTATCTGGTTGGCTAGCCCCTTTCCTCCGGAGCTGCCAAAGTTGGGAGGTTTGTTATATTTTGTTGTATATATCTTTATGGGTAAGTTGAGGCCCTGTACCGCTAATATTTACTACTCTTAGAGGCTTGCAGACTAGTGTGTAGGGTGTATAGCTACGTTATGGCCATACTGGCCTATGTTGTTGGTTTGTTGAAGCTTGTGAGTTGTTTGATGTATTGTATTGATATATACATGCTTTTAGTTTGGGTATAGATATCATAATGGCCTCAACGGCCCAATCAGGACTTCTGTGCTAGTTTGTTATTTATTTATATGATCTCCTGGGAGTAGCTGTTTCTTTTACAGATCAATTGACAAGGGCCTTACCGGCCGAGGGCTTAGTTTTAAGCCGAGATATACTTGTTTGTTTTCTTGATTGCGTGTGGTTGTCATGCGCTAGTAGCAAATGGTTCAGCAAGGTCGGCTGGGCCTGAGTTTTGACATTATGAGCCAATTGCGCTACTCGAGTTTGGGGCGTGACATATACTTCTTGAATTTCAAAAGACTTGCACAACTTACTGACCACATTATCAACAACATTTTTCCAATACCTCAATGATTCTACCTTTACTTTTTAAAACTCTCTTAGTTTTTTTTACCATAACTTTTTCAAATACTTCTAAATATTTTTGAATTGTTAATCATTGTGACTTATAGTTTGGTTTTCAAAAATAAATATGAAAGTCAGATGTAGACCGACCTTTTACACATTTTTTGTTGGTGTGGGTGGTTCAAATTTCGGCGTCGCATTTGAAGAATCAGTTGCAGTAGTTGTTGCCATCACCTCCACCTCACTTATTTCCAAAGGCCTTATCTTTTTGGAATTCCTATCAGTAGTGCTCGGCGGAGTATGTTCCTTTTCCATGTAGGAAAAAATGGGCAAAGTTGCATGTGAGTTATTTGAGCTGCCCCAAGATTACCTTCTTAGCTGAATTTGAAATAGTTTGTTCGACAACATCTCATGGACATGATTAACAAACAATGATTGCCTCTGTAAATGTAAAGAGTCACGAGAAACTCTTTAGAACTAAGCATATATGTTAAACTGTTTCTGATCAAGATATGTAGAAGTAGCCAGCGGGAATGAGAGATCACCTTAGCGCAAATTATGTCAAATATGTCTTCCGCCGTCATAGAGAGTAATTTTTCTCCTAATTCACCAGAGATAGATGTTGTGGTTGTAGCAGTACCATCAATAAGATCAATTTGAAAGATACACCTTAAATCATGGCAAGTTTAAAATTTGTGTATAATATACGCTATATTTTGTACAAACTATAATTTATAAGTAAAAAGTATAGTACCGAGGCACTAATGTTGTTTTCCGATTACATTTTGGACATTCAAAATCCTTTCTATCCTTTGTGCGCTTCTTCTGTTTGCATCCTGAGCATTCAAGCACACAAAACTCTTGCAATTCATCTGATATGGCCATTTCTGCCTCAACATAGAAGAGTCCCATCTGTCGGAACATATCATATACATAATACATGTTAAATTACTCATGAATAAATATAATTTATTTTTATTATTTAGCTAAAGCTAGACAACCAGAAAATTAATAAGTGTTGACACCCAATTTTGACCGACCTTTTACAATTTTAAGAATGCTATTCGACTAAATACGATTTTCTTGAAAATATTTCGAGTTTAAAATTTTAATCAATTTTGTCTAAAAATTATACATTTTAGCATGTGTGCTTTATAAAATTATCATAAATATTATTAAGATATTTTTTAAAATTATTAGTGAAACTCAAAATAATTACTTTATTTAAATATTTTAAAATCTTAGATGTGTTTAATTATATAAAATATTATGATATTTGTAGTATTTAATTGAATAGCATTTCTTATAAATTCCTCAAAATCATTTAACTTATAGCCCATTCATTCAATTCCCAATTTTATTTCAATTCTGGCCACCTTTCATTTCAATTCTAGCCAATACTTATTTCAATTTTGGCCATTCCAATTCAACTCTCAAGATCATTTTTATTTTTAATCCTAACCGTCCATCTTTTAAATTAAATCTCAGCCTTACATCTTATTGAAATCAAGGGTCCAGATCCATCCAAACTTCATCTCCTAATTTTAACCTAAAAGAACCTAACCCCTAAAATTCAATTCATTCATCTCCTCCTCTCCTCTCTCCATGCAGCCGCCGCCCTCCTCACTCTCCTCTCCTCGACGGAGCAGCCAGCTCCACCAGCAGCAGACGCGAGAACCAGAGGCGGCAACGCCTTCTCTCCGCCTTCCTCTTCTCCCCTTGCCCCTCTCTCTTCTTCTCCTCCTTTTCCAGTGAAGCAGCAGCACAGACCAGCAGCCAGGCGAGCCACTGGCAAGGAGCAACAGCAGTCCGGCCAGCAGCAGACCTCCGACCAGCAGCCTGGAGAAGCGAGCAGCAGTAGCCGACGGAAACAGCAGCATGTCTTTCTCCTCTCCGGCGGGTTCGAGGTAATCAGCAATCAGTCAAGACCACTAACCTACTTCGACAAAATCCCGGCGAAAGCCATCGGAAACAACAACAACAACAACAAAAGCACCGCAGCGGATTCCGGTGGAGCTTTTGAAGATTTCGAGTTAATTAAAAGATGGATCTTAACAGATCCATCCAGGTAAGTTTTAATTAATTCTTAGGCTTAGATTTTAGCGCCTTGTTCTTGTCTAAGTATCATGAGAATTTGAGCATCATATGATTCCTTAATATCGAAATGCTACAATTTGTTTGTTAAGGTTCCAGAATTCTTTGCTTTCATTGTTTGCCTCTTTGATTCTGTAATATGAAATGTCTCTGTTAATCATTTCTGCATGTTAAACATAAGAGATGAATTGTCATAGTTGTTAATTTAATTTTCGTGTGCTAGCTGACGCTACAGTTTAATTAGCATTTAATTACCCCGTGTTTGTAATTACTCACTGATTTGGGAGCATATTTCATTGTTTAATTTGATCCTGCCAGATTGAGCATGTAGCTTAATTTTAGCCTAAGGGGATTTAATTATTTGAAATACCCATTTTTCAGAATTTCTTATGGTAAATACGGATCATTTGTGATTAACTAATTTCGCTCACTTAGTCAAATTATATTTTCTGGTTCTCTTTGTTAAGGTAGTAGTGTTTTGAATGTTGTACCACAATCGTTTGTTTATTATTATATATGGCAATAACTATTTACTCCATATATTTGGTAAATGGGTTTAATTGGATCGGTTTAGGTTGCACATAAATTAAGGACATAATCCTTAATTATTTAATTAGTTATATATGTTGACAAATTGACATTATTTTAGTCAATTGTTTTATTGCCGTATGAAAATTCGATTAGGTTCTTGATTATGGTAATAAATATTGCTACAATACGGTTGGTGAATATTTGGTACTTAATTTGAGTAATAACTTTCCTTTCCTTGTAAGGTGTATCTCTTTGTATCTTATGATTGCCATAAATTGTTCACGCTTGCCTTAATGCCTTGAGGACTGATTTTACTTTGATTATATTTGATAATTTAATTGGGTCTGATTGAGATTTTGCTAAGGAAATAAGGCTTGATAACTGCTTCTAATTTGTTCTCTTCCCTTAATTGTTGACCCTTCTTCCCAATATATTCCTGCTCTTCCGTATATTTAATTTGAGTAGTGACTCCTTAATTGATTTATTTACCTTAATTATTTGAAGCCATCAAGCATGTGTATTTTTTGGAAACTTGTCTTACTTGATTTTACAAATTGATCATGTTACCTTAATTAAATTGGTAGATTTCTTACTTGTTTATATTTGGTAAAAAAAAATAATAAATTAAAAATAAATCTGATTCAACTTTTAAAATAAGGAAAATAATTTTAATTATTCCTTTTCATCTTCCTTTCCTTACTTGTCCGTACCTAGTGACTATAAAAAAGGACTCTCATAATCACTTCTAGACATTCATACCTTGCTCTCACATGGCTCACTTTTGAATATTTTAAAAAAATATTGCTCTCTACTCAAAAGAACTAAGTGCCTCCGGTTAAAGCTAAATTCCTCTCTGTGTTGCTGTTTTGCTGTGTTCGGGTCGTTTTCGAATTAAGTTTATCTTCATTGCTGATTTACTAAACGGCCTAATCGGTTAGTATATTTCTATACATATAATTTTCTGTTTTGCATCAATACTGTTTACTTGTATGCATGAATCCAAAATGGATTTTAATAAATAAAGGAAGCATCCGAGTCGGTTTCCTATTTCTTTTTCCTATGGATGTTTACGTGTGTGTGATTGGTTGCTACAGTTTCAGTCTAAATATGTAAATGGTTGTTATTATGTTGTTACTTTTAGTGTATTGTTCTTATCAATTAACAGGTTCCGAACTTGAAGTTTCAAGTTGAAGAGTCGCCAGGAGACTAGATTATTTAATGTATTTGGAATTTGTACTTATTATTTATTTCGGTTTGTAATATTTGTATAAATTTGTAAACTCTCCATATATGTAATAATTTGGGGGGATCGTCTAAGGGAGGGATGGGGATATACGTGCTAATTGCTATTTTATTTTTAGTTTAGTTTAAATTCGCTATGTGTGGTTGTTAAAGATAATAAGCATATCGGAATCCCTTAAATAATCTAATTTAAAAAAATCAACTATTTATTTGTGTGCATAGTTAATCATCAAATTTGTAGTGAATAACCTTTAGGTTGTTGCGGGACAACGAATGGTAGTCTCTTGATTAATTAACTGGAATTAATAAAAGTTCGATAACTATAGTATACCTAGATCTCAGCTTCATGGGCTTAACAAACACTTTTAGCATTGCTAATAAACTTAGAAGGATTAAAATTTGATTTTGTGCTAAATTTGCCATATGTGTTATTTGTTAATATAGGCTCCATTAAATTTTTTTCAGCATGTTTACATCTAGAAATCATGTCTATAGGTTTCTGAAATTTATATGTCTTGTATAGAAACTATGTATATAGGTTTTTTTTTGATAATATTCTCAACTTGTGCACTTAGATACCATGCCTGTAGGGGTTACATAGTTTTTCATATATTATTCGGGTGTAGAAATTATGCATATAGGTTTCAAGTGATTTCTCATTTAGAAATCACGCTCTTAGGATTGATAATTATTTATTGTATCAATAAAAATAAATTAAAAAGTATAATTTGTCAACGTCTAAAATAACTGAAGCAATTGTTGCATTCCTGCAACTGTTAAATGATCATATAATATAATTTTGTTGTTATTAAGAACTGAAATTGATTAACTATTTTCCTGCATGCTACACTTTGTCCTATTTAGACAAATTGCATTTAAAGTAGATTCTGCCTTAACATCATGCTGGTAATACAACTGTTCTTAAATCAATAGCTAATCTGTCCAGATTTCATCTGCATGAAATAATTAATTTCCTATCTCGTAATTAACTGTTTTGACGCTTAAGATCAGCTACTAATTACTTTATGCACCAACTAAACTGCTACTCTTAATTTAAGCATCTCTGCATTAGTAATAAATCTGCTACTGTTTTTCTAAAATAAATTTCTTCATTTGTATGATCACTTTTCTGCTATATTTCTAAAATCAAATAAATAAGTTTGTTATGTTAGTAATTTTGCCCCCTTTAAAATCAGTTGCTTAACGTAGTACTGCATTTTGTAATAATTTTCCGTCACTCTTAATTAAGTAATCATCTTTTAACACCATGTGTATATCTGTATGTTCACACACCTAAGCATGCGACCTTTTCACTCTATCTGTGTTTGCTAACATGTCTAATAAAATCTAGAGGCCAACTTGAGACTTTACGTGCTAAATGATCGTCCAACTTGTTTGACTTGGTGTCTAGGTGGGCCTTTATGTTTTATTTTTGTCTAAATCCACCCTAATAGCAGTCCAATGCCTCTTGGACCTTACGTGGGGACGCTAGACACCTTTTTAGAGACGAAAGCATGCGGTGGTGGGGTAGGGGTAGTTTAGGCCCTATGGAGATGATGACATCGACTCGGTCTTAATGACAAACTTTGGTTTTGTCTGTCCCTACGAGAAACCGACCGAAATAAAGAAAGTCGAGTGCTAATCCTAAAGTCCTTCAGAGTCTCCCTTTCCTTTGTCCCTTTATTTGTTTATTATTATATTTATTTGGGGTAGTTTAATTAAAATAAAAATGTTCGCTTATCTATTTGTGTAATTTCTATCTCCTCGCTTATCTCCTTATTGTTTAATATTTATTTATTGACTTATCACTTAGTCTTGCATGCTCAATCAATTAATTAAAATAACTAAAGTTTCCTTAATTGTTTAATATTACGTTATCACCTAGTTGCATGTTTAACTAATTAATTAAAATAATTAAAGTGCTCTTAATTTTTTAATATTGTTATCACCTAGTTTTCGCATGCTTAATTAATTAAACAAATAATTAAAATGGCTTGAATTGTTAATATTATTTATCACTTAGTAACCAAGCTAATTAAATAACCAAATAATGAAGTGACCTTAATTGCTACTTGTAACCCCACATATTGCATGAGACACGGCCGGGACCCACATTTGTGGACCTCGAGGGATGCCTAACACCTTTCCCTCGAGGTAATTTGAACCCTTACCCTGATCTCTGGTTCGTTGACCTTAGCTAGACTTAGTTAGGTTAGATAGGTGCCCTAACGCGCCTTAATTCGTTAGGTGGCGACTCTTCAATCACCCAAAGCCCAAAAGAGTTGTTAGGTCGTGCACCAGAACCCGTTTTGAAAAAAATGGGGCGCGACAGAATGGCGACTCTGCTGGGGATATTAGGTTCTAACCATTACGTGTTTCATGCTTATGTGGGGTTTACTGAGTTATTTCATTGTTTGTTTGGTTATTATCATGTTAAGCTGTTATTATTTTTCCTTGTTTATTTGTTTTCTTATTTATTTTCTGTTTTTTAATGTTCCACCACCTTCCCTTCTTCCGTATCTGTTTATTTTCATGTTTCGCCCTTTCCCCTTTTCCTTTGTTTGTTTTCTTATTTGCATGATTTCATACCTTCTTTCCTTATTCGCTTGATTTTCTATTATATTATTTGTTTACCTCCTTTTATTTATGCGTGTATTTATTTACTTATTTACTGTTTTAATAAAAACTGCCTATGTGTTACCGCTTTCAATCTAAATGCTAAATGTTACCGCTTTGATAAACTGTCATTCCGCTCATACTTCCCCCAATTGGGACCCTCTTCCTTTTCTATTTTGTTACCGTGATGTTGTGCCTTTGCACCTCTCACAACTACTCCAATTCTCTTCAAATACCCAATTATAGAGAGTCGGCATATGCGTGGACGTAACGGATAGTTCTACTACCGTGAAACCACGAGCCTTCTCGCATAGAATTCCTTTCAAGTCTGTGTCAAGCCAACTCTTAGAAATCTTGATTAGGTCATACATGATGCATAAACTCTAGGTGGTTTGACCCTTGGTGTCAATCCACATAATTAGTAGCCACCTTATTGTCTATAAGGGCCCCAACACCCTTTAGACAAATTGCATACTTATGTGTCAATGTGATCATAATAATTAAATTAAGCCAAATTTGCCAAAATGGAGTTTAGAAATCGTTTGTTGTTTTGTTTGCAGAGTCATGGACACTTTCAACTCTCTAAACCCACAAATGGTCGTAGATATAAACTACAAGCTAAGGAGTTGGTGGATTGATATTAAGAGGTATCGTGAAAGAGAGATTTGTCAGCTGTTGGGCGGTCTTACCTACCTCATTTTCGTCATACCAAACCCTCACTTGATTAGGGCCTTGCTAGAATTTTGGGACCCTGTGAGGATGGTCTTCAAATTTGTGGATTTCGACTTGGCACCAACGATTGAGGAGATAAGTGGTTTCATTGACATGCCATACCACGAGTGTGAAATGATAGTACCATATAAGCCATCATCGAGGGAGTTTCTAAAAAGTCTGGGAATGAAATCAAATCCAACATTGCCTTCTCTAGACCTTGGGTGGATTCATTTCGACTTTCTGTATTCACGTTTTGGCCGAGATAATAGTTATTACTCTTTCATTGATGAGTTTGAATGCTCCGTCGAGGAATGGGAAACATATCGTCTAAATGCCTTTGCCATTGGCCTATTAGGGTCTCTAGTTTTTCCTAACATAAGGGGAAGGATTGACACACGCTTGAGTTATGTGGTTCGAGATTTAGCCCAAAGAGAGGGCAAACCTAGGAAAACCCTAGTACCTATGATCTTGGCGGAAATAATGAGAAGTTTGTCAGCATGCGTCGATGGTCGAATATTTTTCGAGGGATGCAACCTTTTGCTGCAATTATGGGTTATTGAACACTTCTACATGCGGTCTGACATTGTAGATATCTTTCTGGGTTATGGCAACAAGATTGATAATCATCCAAGAAGAATGGTAGCTTTCACTGCCCCTGTAGGATTCGTAGACTGGCAGATATTCTTGACAAAGCTCGAGAGCTACCGCATCCAATGGAAGCTCCATTGGTTGTCCACCCCTCATGCAATAGTAAGAGGCGACGATCGATACTTCATTGAGCTCATTGGCTTAAAAGGTGTTCAACCATACTCTCCTCTTCGAGTACTCCGCCAATTTGGGCGAANTATGAATTTGGTTTAGATAAACCCCAAGTCCACATCATACTTCGAAGATGGGAGCCAGTGTTAACCATTCCTATGGGTGCACGACAGGCCTTATGCACACGTGAGTATTACATATGGATCCTAAAAGAGGTCAAAGACAGAGATGTGAGTGAGGAAGGATACTATGGGCTCACTGATGAAAGGGAAAACATATGGGCACGCAACGTGTTGAAGATCAAGAATGAAGTCACTCCTTGTACAAGAAGTCAATTGGCGCCAAGCTCTTGGAACCAATATCTTGAAGATTTTCAAAATTTAGGATGACTTTCCCATTTGTTACCCCTTTCCCTTAGTTTACTTCAGTTTTTCGTTTTTCAATTATGATGTATTGTTCGAATTTTATAATATATGAAGATCGTTTTATTTCTCTAACTCTAAACTCCAATTGGCAAATAAGGCTTAAATTAATCATTATGCATCACTTATATGTCGTCTTAGGCCTACCTCTGGTTCAACGAGGCTCTGTGCATTTAGGGCGTTTATCTTAAAACAATGTGTTTGTTATCTGAATTAATGTAACGCTCTAACTTGGGTCCTCTTTTGCTTTTACTTTTATTTTACCCTTCCCCAATGGTTGATCTGTAGACCATGGTTTACCATACGAGATCAAATGACGCTCTTCCTTCTCTTCCAAATGAGAATCACAAAGGAAAGAAGAAGGCGACTAATGAGAAGGTTCTGAGTAAGACTATTGAAAAGAAACATCCTTCAGACGAGTTGGTCTCAAGCCTAAAACAGAAAATAAAGAAGTTAGAAGAAGAGGTGTCGGATATGCGCGAGTGGGCCAAGTTGTTACTCTCTGTCGATCCCACTCTGGAGACAAACATAGATAAGTCGCCTTTCACAAGTCAAGCCACTCTCCAAGACAACCCTCCACTCACTTACCCTATTTCTCATCCTCCACCAACTTACCCCACTTCTCAAAATCAACCAAGCTCCATTCAAATGCCTCTAGAGAACACTCACATTTCAAATTACACATATCCTCTTCAACATCATGCTTATGGTTCCAGACCTCCATATCTTACTCCGAGCCTACCGAGTCCTCCCTTACAAGCGCTTCAATATCAAACACCTCTACACCAAGTCCCTTGGTATTGTGCGCCACTTCAAATGCCTCCATATCAAATGCCTTCATCCCAAAGGCCTCCTCTACCATATCAAAAGCTTACTTATCCTGTTCAC
>NW_026021122.1:0-255 GCF_019186545.1 Solanum stenotomum
CCACTGATTTAGAGTGGTCAGTCTGCGTACTGCCACCACAGAAGGAGGTGGAGTATATTTTCCGGCCAAACCAGTCTTCTCTATCATCTGGGTGTGAAGCCAGTGGCAGTCACACACTGCTCATACAGTTCGCCTATTCATCACACACCAGCACGTGAAGGTGCATGTTCTGGTGTTAAAACACGATTCAAAAAGTCTGTTCTTCACTTCCAGGTTTGTTTCTGTTTTGCGACATTGAATCTGGTCTGTGATTTG
>NW_026021123.1:0-249 GCF_019186545.1 Solanum stenotomum
CCGCAGCCTTTTGTTGGTAGCCATATTTTTCACTTGATTATTTTGTTGAATCCCAGTTTTTGCACCTTGCTTCCTTGAGCATTATAGCATAGACTTATTCTAATTGTTGAATATGAAGAAAATGAATGGTTGAGTGTAAAAGGTGATCAATGATAGATACAAAGTATTTAAAAAACCCTCTTTGAAAGAATGTGACATGAACAAAAAAAAGTTATCATGATGATGGCCCTGGTCCTTCCAAGGATATTG
>NW_026021124.1:0-249 GCF_019186545.1 Solanum stenotomum
AAAAGCCACTACTGAGGAACGACAAAAAAGGAATAGCTCTTCTTACAGCTGAGTTTGATAAGATCAACCAGAAGTAAGCTTCCTTATGCAGACGTTACTTGATTCTAATTGCAAGTGCTTAAATTTTTTATTTTCTCTAAACTTTTGAGGAGCAGTTGGTCGCTCGTTATGTGAATGATCAAAACCAGCATCCTAAAAAAATGATGTTAATTGATTCTATTTGCAAGTGCTTAAATTTTTTATTTTCTA
>NW_026021125.1:0-515 GCF_019186545.1 Solanum stenotomum
ACCCTAAACCTAAAAGACTAAAACCTACACCCTAAATGACCCAAAAAAAACATAGGAGACCTTAAATGTTCAATTCAAAGGCTAAGAAACCTAAACCCTAAACCTTAGGGATAAACCCCCAACCCTAAGCCTTATGAAACTCTAAGAAGACTCAAACCTTAAGAAATCCTAAATCCTAAGAAAAACTAAGCACTAAAAAACTACAAAAAAAACTTTAAAAACTCTAAACCAAAAAAATCTTAAACGTAACAAACCAAAATCCCTAAACCATAGAAAAACCGTAAACCTAAACACTAAAGCCTACATCCTAAATGACCCAAAAAATACCTAGGAGACCTTAAATGTTAAACTCAAACCCTAATAAATCCCAACCTTAAACCTTAGGGATAAACCCCCAACCCTAAGCCTTATGAAACTCTAAGAAGCCCTAAATCCTAAAAAAATTTAAATTCTAAGAAAAGAAAAACACTAAAAACCTTTAAAACCAAAACACTAAACCCTAAATGACCCAAAAA
>NW_026021126.1:0-224 GCF_019186545.1 Solanum stenotomum
TAAAGACATCATGTAGCCTCCTGAAGATTAGTTACGGACGTCTCCGCACCGATCCGCAAGACTCTACTAGAGGTTAGCTCTGTACAAGTGAGACCGGTGAACCTGAGGCTCTGATACCAACTTGTCACGACCCGATTTCTCAAGTCATGATGGCACCTAATATAACCCACCAGCAGGTAAGTCGACCCGTAACCTAAAACAACAAGTAATGGGTCTGAGGGTAG
>NW_026021127.1:0-554 GCF_019186545.1 Solanum stenotomum
CTTAGAACTTGAACTTGAACTTGAAATTTGAACGTGAACTTAGAATTTGAATTTGAAATTAGAACTTGAACATGAATTTAGAACTTGAACTTAGAACTTAGAACTTGAACTTGAACTTAGAACTTGAACTTGAACTTGAAATTTTAACTTGAACTTAGAATTTGATTTTGAAATTAGAACTTGAACATGAATTTAGAACTTGAACTTAGAACTTGAACTTGAACTTGGAACTTGAACTTAGAACTTGAACTTGAACTTGAACCTGAACTTAGAACTTAGAACTTGAACTTGAACTTGAAATTAGAACTTGAACTTAGAATTAGAACTTGAAATTAGAATTTGAACTTAACTTAGAAGTTGATCTTGAAATTAGAACTTGAACTTGAACTTGAACTTAGAACTTGAACTTAAAATTAGAATTTGAACTTGAACTTGAAATTAGAACTTGAACTTGAACTTGAACTTAGAACATGAACTTAAAATTTGAAGTTGAACTTAGACTTGAACTTGAAATTAGAACTTGATCTTGGAACTAATTAGCTTGAATATATAAC
>NW_026021128.1:0-361 GCF_019186545.1 Solanum stenotomum
CTGACTGAACTGTGGGAGCTATTAATAATCGATATAAAACCACACGATCTAAATGTGGAGTCCGATGTATACGCCTCATCGAGAGGACCCAATATACCCTGCCAGAGGTATAGAGGCATGCTGGCGTGATCACTAAACTGATGTTGCCCACAGAGGGGACTTACACCTACGTGGCTCGTAGTTCTGGGACTATATGGGTACGCTGAACCCTAGTCCAACTCGGTATTATGCTACTCCCAATGAATTAAGTGGTTAACTGGTTATGATTGAATTTTTGTAAATATTGGATAGCTCGAAACGGAACATTCAAACTGAGAATGCAACAATTAATATGATAATGATGCATTCATAAAATGAGGCA
>NW_026021129.1:0-344 GCF_019186545.1 Solanum stenotomum
TGGGTGAAATGTTGTGCTAAGGTGGACATGGGTTCCCAACTCCTCCTGAAAAGCCCTCAAAAAGCTGGAAGTGAACTGTGAACCCCGATCTGAAATGATAGAAACAGGCACACCATGAAGACGAACTACCTCCCGAATATAGATACGAGCCAACCTCTCAGCACTGAAAGTAGTATGAACAGGAAGGAAGTGTGCTGACTTGGTCAATCGATCCACGATGACCCAAATGCTGTCAACACCTCTAGAAGTCCGAGGCAACCCCACAACAAAATCCATAGTGATACGCTCCCACTTCCACTCTGGAATGGGTAATCTATGGAACTCACCACCAGGCCTCAAATGCT
>NW_026021130.1:0-2116 GCF_019186545.1 Solanum stenotomum
TGGCAACGATTTTGAACGGACCCTCATATTTTCGCACTAGGTTTTGATGAACGCCCCTTAATGCCTTGAACTGTCTTGGGTTGAACTTCACCAAGACCATGTCGCCTTCCTTATAGTCTGTGGGACGCCTCTTGCGGTCGGCAAACTTTTTCATCTTGCTTGCTGCCTTGTTTAAGTAGGACTTGGCAGTGTCAAGCTGCTCTTCCCATCCTTTGGCAAGATGGTAAGCTCCCAAACTCTTCCCTTCGAACGCGGCTGGTAGAGAATGCGGAGTTTGGGGCTGTTGGCCCGTCGCCAATTCAAATGGTGTGCGCCTGGTGGACTCGCTCCTTTGTAAGTTATAAGAAAACTGCGCCATGTCTAGGAGTCTGGCCCAATCCTTTTGATGCGCACTAATATAGTGCCTTAAGTAGCACTCCAGCAGGGCGTTGACGCGTTCAGTCTGGTCGTCGGTCTGCGGGTGGAAACTTGTGGAGAAGTGAAGTTTGGTGCCAAGTATCTCGAACAGCTCCTTCCAAAAGTTCCCAGTAAAGCGGGGGTCTCGGTCGCTAATGATGTGCCTTGGCAGCCCCCAATATTTCACCACGTTCTTGAAGAACAGTCGAGCGGCTTCCTTTGCGGTGCATCCGGCTGTGGCGGGTATGAAAGTAGCATACTTTGAGAATCTGTCCACCACGACCATGATAGTTCCGTACCCGTCGGACTTCGGTAGGGAGGTGATGAAGTCCATAGTCACGCTTTCCCATGGACGTTCTGCTATGGGTAGTGGTTCCAATAAGCCTCCCGGATGCCTTTGTTCTACCTTGTCTTGTTGGCACACAAGACAAGTCTGTACATAGCACTCGATGTCGTCTCGCATGCGTGGCCAGAAATAGATAGCCTCGATCAGCGCCCTCGTTCTTCGCTGCCCTGGATGCCCGGCCCACGGTGTGTCGTGGCTTTCCTTGATTATTCGCCGCCTGATGGTCCCGAACTTCGGCACGTAGACCCTACGACCGGTTGTGAGTAAGAGGCCTTTCTCCACCCAAAATCGCCTAGTCTTGCCTTGGGTGGCTAACTCTATTAGCTTCTTGGCCTCGGGGTCGTGTTGCATGCCATCTTTGATTGCATTTTGAATATCACAATGGGCTGTAGTGATGGCAGCTAGCTCGGCCTTCCTGCTCAGTGCGTCGGCCACGACATTGCCTCTTCCTGGTTTGTACTCCAAGACGTAGTCGAACTCGGCTAGAAAGTCCTGCCATCTAGCTTGCTTTGGGGTGATCTTTCTCTGTGATTGAAAGTAGCTAGTGGCTACGTTGTCTGTCTTGACCACGAACTTGGAGCCTAACAAGTAATGTCTCCATGTGCGCAGGCAATGCACTATGGCCGTCATTTCCTTTTCCTGTACCGTGTAGCGCCGCTCGGTCTCGTTCAGCTTGCGGCTCTCGAAAGCTATGGGGTGTCTTTCTTGCATTAAGACTCCCCCAATGGCGAAGTCTGAGGCATCCGTGTGTACTTCGAAGGTCTTTGAGAAGTTGGGCAGCATCAAGACCGGCTCTTCCGTTATCGCGGACTTGAGACCTTCGAATGCTTGCTTGCACTCCGCGCTCCAAACCCACGGCTTATTTTTCTTCAATAACTCGGTTAGCGGAGCGGCTTTGGCAGAGTATCCCCTTATGAACCTGCGATAATAATTCGTAAGTCCGAGAAACGATCGCAGTTCGGTCACGTTGGTGGGCACTTCCCATTCTTGGATTGCCCGTACTTTGGCATCGTCCATTCTTAGTTCGCCCTGGCTGATGATATGCCCCAAGAAATGTACCTCATGCTGGGTGAACTCGCATTTCTCCCGCTTAACGTAAAGCTGGTTTTCTCTTAAGACTTGGAAGACTTTCCTTAAATGCTCCACGTGCTCCTCCAGAGTGTTGCTGTAGATGACTATGTCGTCCAAGTACACTACCACAAACTGATCTAGGTAGGGCTGAAAGATCCTGTTCATCAGCGTGCAGAATGTGGCGGGTGCGTTGGTTAGGCCAAAAGGCATCACCAACCACTCGAATGCTCCGTATCTGGTCACGCACGCTGTCTTCGGCTCGTCCCCTTCTACGGTGCGTACTTGGTAGTACCCTTTCCGGAG
>NW_026021131.1:0-234 GCF_019186545.1 Solanum stenotomum
TAGGCCGTCCCTATCAATTTCTTTTTTACAAAAATTTTTTTGAAAAATATTTCAAATTAAAAAATATCTCATTTTTACGCTATCCCATACCCCTCCACCCCCACCCACCACCCCAGGCCATTCTTGTCAAGAAATTTTTTTAAGAAAAAATAGTTTTTGGGAAATATTATTAAGGTAACGAGTTGTTCGTGCTAGACTGTATGATATTTATTCATTTTCTGCTAATTCCTTTTT
>NW_026021132.1:0-735 GCF_019186545.1 Solanum stenotomum
CGGTATTGAACTTGAATCGATCCATAAAATCTTGTGCCATATCACTCCAACCGCGCCATTTATGGAGATCTTGTTGTGTGTACCAAGCAAGAGCTTCACCAGATAAACTTCTTATGAACAACTTCATTCTGACCCTCTCGTCTCTCCCCACTCCTACCAGTTTGTCACAATACGCCCTTAGATGTGTATGAGGATCACCAATTCCATTGAAAGTATCAAACTTTGGCAGTTTGTACCCTACAGGCAAATCAATGTCAGGTTGCACACAAAGATCCTCATATTCTAGGCTTTTGTTTCCCCTAGTAGTTTGGAGGTTTCTCATTGCTTCCTTAAGATCACGAATCTCTCTAGCTAACACATCATCAGCCTTTGCCTTGACATCTTTCTCCATTTCCTCATATTGATCTACCTCGGGTTGAAACTTGATCGGTATTGGGTTGGTAAAGGCTTGAGTTTCCACCGCATATACTGGAGGAACATGTTGCACATAAGGAGTGGCAATATGTGCCCCTTGTATATGCTGAGATGTATAAGTTTGGACAATGGGCGTATTTTGGATTGGAGGTGGTGTATTTGATGGGTTTACATGATTAGTTGTAGGTAGTGGATAAGTGTTGGTGGGTAGAGAAACATGAGGAGTATGAGTTGGAGGTTGGTTTTGTGGGTTGACAAGTGGTGGATTAGGAGGAGTAGCATAGGTAGTGTAAGTAGGTGGTTGACTTTGTGGAGGAGTGT
>NW_026021133.1:0-543 GCF_019186545.1 Solanum stenotomum
CGGAGGACTCAATTATTTTGTGTACTTATTTTTGTTCTATTAGGATGTTGCGGGGTCTGTTCCCACATCCATCTCAGTATATTAGAGGCTTCAATAGACAGTCAGACAGTCAGTCAGTTAGTTTTGAGTCTCTTGTCTATGTATATTTATGTAAATATTCTATTTTGAGACTCGAGTTGCCCTTTGGGCCGTATATTTTATTAGTTAAGTTGTTTATGTCTTTGCATGACATCGAGTTATTCCGCTGAGTTAAGAAAGCCAGGCCAAGGGTTCGCCTGGGACCAGCAATAGTCTCCAGGTGCCGGTCCCGCCCAGGGTGTAGGCTCGGGGCGTGACATGTTTCTCTTCTTTTTCAAACTTCTTCTCTCTAGATACACATGTAAGCATTTCACCTTGTGTTTTCTGGTAAATTCAAATTTTAACAACAAATAAAAATATTACTAATTTGTATCCAGAGAATACTGAAAGTGATGAAGTAGATAAATCTGCAGGTATGAGCTGAATATGATAACTGTGACAGAATACCTTGATGTTATGTCGGTT
>NW_026021134.1:0-217 GCF_019186545.1 Solanum stenotomum
TACATAAATAATTATAAAATTTATATATATAATTTATCGGTTCAATTTGGTTATTTTTGCAGTTATTTTTTAGTAAAACCAAAACCAAATCAAATAATATCGATTTTTCAAAATTTAAAACCAAACCTAACTAAATCAAACCAAATATCGATTTTTTAATCGGTTTAGTTCAGATTGTGGTTCGATTTGATTTTTTAACCATAACCATGAACAACCC
>NW_026021135.1:0-2116 GCF_019186545.1 Solanum stenotomum
ACTATGTGATTTGCCTAATTTTTACATATCTTTAACCGAAAAAGTGATGGTATCCCTTTTATGTTTTTGGTTAAAAGTCATTAAATCGTTAAAGTATAACTATTAGTCATTCTCAACAACAATTTTATCATTTCTCTTACGTCAACGATGAGGTAAATTGTTAATAATGTGACCTTCATGATATGAAAAGATAATAAGTGTCTGATAAATGGTAAACTTATCAAAGCTACAATCAATATAATAATTATTGTATTTAATTAAAGATAGTTCTATCAACAATCTTATCATCTCGTCTTCTTCCTCTTCCTATTATTAATTATTATTATTATTACAAAGAAAGTGCATCAACAGACGCAACAAATATAAATAATTATACTTCAACTAATTTCACAAAATATCTGTCACCTCTCACCCGTACAAATTAACTATGTCCATCAAAGTAAAGACAAATAAAATGATAAACAAAAATTTGGTTCTTAAAAGCGCAAGGAATCCATAAATCTCACCATTGATTGATCTAATTTATCTAAAGCCTGAACATTACATCAAAAATACAAATCCTGAAGGCAAGAACTATACAAAAGATAAGGACAACTCTTCATTCATTATGAGGAATAGTTGTTCTTCTAGATATTTTCTAAAATACAATTGGGGATTGATTTCGCAACAGTTTTGCTGCTCTTTCCAATTTTCTAGCTTTGTTGGCTACATTGCAGACCAAATCACCACCTCTATCAATCAGTCGTCTTGACTAAATCGAATATATCTTTTCATAACAACTTGTATGAGCCTGCAACTTTACGTTTTCTGCATTACCTGAAATTATAGTAGAAAAATAATCACATATATATGGACACTCATTATCAATTTTAAGAGAACACAGATGTATATTANTAAATGTTTTCAGCCATGTACATTGACAACAACTCCTTGTTGAGTATGACATTGACCAGTTTTAGATTGAATGAGTTAAAAAACATGTTACAAAGTTGTGAGCCACCAAAAAGTGATACATGTGACTATTTCTTTTGATATCTTCTCTACACATGCAACACATATTGCACAAGTTAAAGCTTCTTTTGATAAATAACCATGTGTTAAATAAGATTGACAATCTACTAATCATGTGAAACAGGCTTCCTAATAATGGACCTTTGTGTCCCTCTTACATTTAATTGTTTTGGAACAAGATCTCATAGAAAAATTACCTTTACTGCTAGAAATCTACCATACTCATCTCTCATATAGCTTATTTCATAAGGACAACACAGGACCCTGATATTTATAATAGTAGTTCATGGATATTAAGATTTAGTTCTAGGCTACAACTTTCAACAAAAGACCTACTATTTATGTAAAATAAGGTAGTATAATTGTCTTTGAAATTTATTTACAATATTTTAGTTATCAAAGGTCATCATCATTGTTAATTAGCATTAGTTTGACCCAAATTATCTGAAATGCAGCAATAAAAAGCTCTTATTTAGCATGACATTAGATCAAAGAGTTGTTACGAGAACCAAAGTGTGTCTATAGAGAACAAAAGCTATCAAAGTCATGACCAAATAAAAATTCATACACTTACCTTATTCTCAATTAGTAGTCACCGACAAAAAAGGGGAATAGAAAAAACTCACTCTACATTTTCGTTTTCCTTCAGCTCATATAAATTAGCCAAAGCAATGTCAGCTGTATTGAGAGGAAGAGAACTCAATATACCATTAATCTTAATGCTTATAGAAGAAAAATGAAGTGCAAGTTAGAAGGAATAATGTTGTTAAATGCCTTTTTAGGTGTGCATTATCTCACAAATTCACTTAATATAGATATAAGAGGGAGTACTATTTATTTTATTATTTAGCTAGAAGAGATTAAGAAAAACGGCAGACATATGTTAATATAAACAGTTACATTTTATTTTTCCTCTTTGTTTTTTTTTAAAAAAATTAGCAAACCATTTATAATTGTTCACAACCAAAATAAATCACTGCCATTAAATAATAGAACGGACATTTGACATGAATCTACCATTCCATTGAATTGGACATTTTCTAATGGGAGGGGATCTCTTCCCATATTGTTCTATAAAAAACATAATATAAATAAGAATATTTGT
>NW_026021136.1:0-10781 GCF_019186545.1 Solanum stenotomum
ATGTTAAATTCAAAGATGAAATGACTCAAAAGTTTAAATCAGACAAAAGGTAATCTTCCCTTTCAAAATTGATATATAACTCATTGCACATTTAATCTAATATTATTTTTTTTAAAAATTACTTAGCTTGAAATACACGTGCAACGCACGTGTTCGAGAACTAGTAGAATAAAAAATAACAGCATGGCCTGATCATCATACAATTGCCAACAGTTCCAATTATAATATTTCCCATCTTTTTAGTGTGGTTTCATTCTTTATACATATGTTACTGTCCTGACATCATCACCATGTGTTTCATATGTTTTTAAAATTTATAATGGAAAAAGTCATGTTCGTTGTACTAAAGAAAAGGTTGGTCGTAACTTTGGACTTTATTATTTTCTTCAAAATTCTCTAATATTATTATTGTTAGTACTTTCGTTATTCAATGTTTTTCATCATAATTTTTTATTTTTGCATTTCTTTCAAACCATGTTTTGAAAAACCTAGGTTCTATCGGAAACATTCTCTTTATCTCACAACATTTCGGTTAAGGTATGAGTACACCCTCCCCTCCCACAACCTAGCTATGATCCCTTGCCATGAATCTTTATTGCATTCAGCCTCGATGAAATCAGCTAACTCTGGGTCAGGTTTGAGGATTTTCATCACTGACTGATCTGGAATTTGAGTGTTAATGGTTCCCATATTACTAAAGACCTATCTGAGTCAATGATTTGTTACAAAAGGTGAACAAAATGTATATATAGGTTCAACTGAATCCAGTATTCACTCGTAAATATATCACGTCTGTCCTTTTTGAGCATTGTCTCTGATAGTACAAAATATGTTATAAATTTTCTTTTTGATAATTGTGATCTGGATCTGGATCAAAAGTAACCTAAATCTGTGCTCACAAGTCACAATTATCTTGTTTTCTTTTTGTTTATTCTCAGGTACAACTGGATTCTGAAATGTGAACTATTAGTTAATTAATATAACATTAATTTATTTAGCAGATTCGACTTCGTGATGCGATGTGCTCATACATCCACGTGTTGTGCTCTTACCAATAGACTAATGCCTTAGGCACTAGATGTATGTTACCAATTACAGAAAGTTTCTGTTTTTTTCTTCTTTCTGAAATGCTTTTTGAGCGGAGAAAGATAGAGGGATGAACCTATATTATCCACCAAGTTTCTAACCGTACGACATTGACCCTCGAAATTTTTTCGATCATCAAATAGAAAAGAAATGTACAAATCAACAAAGAATATAAAACAACATGGCCAGATCATTACTTAATTGCAGAAAGTTGCAATAATAATAATAATATTTCCCATCCGTCTGACATGTTTTTTTTTTTAAAAATATACATGTTAAGTTATGACAAAAGATATGGTCAGACAATCATTTACATGTGTTTCATGTCATCATGTGTTTAACTTTATTTTTTCACTTCAAATTTCATGTGGAACTTTTTTTTTTTTTTTCTAACCTGGTGATCGGTACCAATATTGGGTACCTATATTGGAGCCTGATAAAACCAGATTTGCGATTTGCAGGCCCCATTTATCGGGGTGGCGCTCCCAGCAATTCCCTTCTAGGGCTCAAACCCGAGACTTATGATTTAACTTAAACTTCACATTTCACCTTAACGACAAGTTTTTATTAGACACACAAATTTTATCGCATGTTTCAGATAAAATATTATTTTGTTATTGGTAGCTAGTGTGGTGTATTAGTTGAGTGGGTTAACTGCTCTACAAGTTGTTAGTATTAGATTAGTGATGATTAGTACAATGGTTAGTACAGCTATTGACATCTCAGCTGTTGAGTTTTCTTCCTTGTATGTACCATTGCAAAGTCTGTTCAATTCAAAGAGAAAAAAAGGTTGGTAAATCTCTATACTTATTTCTTGGTTACAGAACATATTTATATACTATGCTTTTCTTAAACTTTGTGTTCAATCAAATTAAGACACTTGCCTTAATTATAACAACAAAAATATTAAGCCTTTTGTGAAACTTGACAAAAGAGATTGCTCGAATTGTAAGCACCGTCTTAAAATTGGTGGACTCCAATTGGATTTAAGTAGTAGGCCCAAGTTAGATAGAAATGGGACTCATAATTGTTCTGTATTCGCCGGCGAAATACGTGATCTTGCTTTTCTCCTTTTCTGGCGAACTAATCTCTGTTCATTTTTCCGGCGAAATAAAGTTTGTAATTTCCTTTACACGAGTTATGGATTTTGTTTCAGCTCTTTTTGCTAACTTTTCTGCATAAAGAAACCATTAAATTCAATTTTTATGATTAATTTAATGATTTTATCAAGTTAAAATGCATCATTATCTGTTTATCATGTTAACAAATTTTCTGACAATTTTTTTATCGGAACAATTAAGACCATAAAAGATGGAACTTTCATGATTTCATTGATCATTGAAGTTGAAACAGTTGAAAGTTTGGCAAAGCTAGAATCTTTGAACCGTAGTTTCTTGTCCTTAGATTTCTTTTACTATATGTTGATTCCTTGTAGCTCGATAATCGTATTATTTATTACTATGTGCTGTTTTTGTTATTATGTGTTGCCTCTTAGGTAGGGTAAGGTCTGCGTACACTCTACAGTCTCTAGCCCCACTTTGTGGAATTACACTAGGTATGTTGTTGTTGCTAGTAGCTTTTAACTGCACCAAGTAGAAAATTAACGTTTGGGTACTGAAAATCGATCGGTTTTGGTGATCAATAAAGTGAGTTTAGAACTATGAGGTCTCAGGATTCATAGAGTTATTCGATATGTCTGAGGTGCGGACAAGCTGGTCAGGACTCCACGGTTATTAATAAAAAAGCATTTATTGCATATATTTTCTTGTTTCAACCTCCATCAAGAAGGTGTCTGTGACATTGTTGCATATATTAGTGGGAGTGCAATGCATGAAATCCTTAGTGTGGAGAAGGATTTTTGTCTTTTTCCGAGTTTGTTTCTACAATCTAAACTTGGTGGCTTGAAAGAATGCTACTTTTATTTCCTAGAAATATCAGATTCAAAACATTCTTGACAACTGTGATTTTGACTTGCTGATATTAGTACATCATTTTCGTGGCAATTTTGAGAAGGCTAGAGCTTAACTGAATCTTAATTCTTGATGTACTGCTGATATTTCCTGTGTTTTAGGATCAGAGAGATGCGCAGAACCTTGTAATATCTGAAGGGGTTAATCATCTAATGCTTTCAACATCAAGCACTTGCAATTGTGTCATAAGTTTTCCGAAAATGGCATCTGACTACAAAGGTTTGTATTCACCTTCCATCTTGTTCTTCTTTCTTTTTTTCATTTGTTATGAATGATATGATGAAACTTTTTCCTCTTGCATGTAATGTCTTTCCTCACAGGAAAAGCTATTGTACTTATGGGTGTCAGCGGAGCTGGAAAATCGTAAGGTTTCAAGTTACTTACTAATTTGGTTTAACCAAAAAAATTGTATAGGTCATTGATCAGTTTCTAACTGCTTGTATAGTCAAACTAGATCTTAACAAAGAACTTAAGATTATAGAAGCAAAAATATCTTGTTACTTGGCAAGTAAAAATGACTTGAATCACTGTAATGCAATACATGATAGTCAATGGTTTACTCTTCCTAGGAGACCTTTTCTAAAAAAAAAAACTTGAAGCTTATATGAACATGCTATTCCTATTTGATACGTCTCTGTGGTTCAATTTTCAAGTTCCAAACTTTTAAGTAATTCTTATGCATACTGGCTCAGAACAATTGGTGAGATGCTTGGAAGAGCTGTTCATGGCCGCTTTCTTGATGCGGATGATTATCACTCAGAGTCTAACAAAGGTAAGGACTATGATCATGACTTTTTAATTAAAATCATGGCTGATCAATGAGAGCATATTCCCAAGGGGTGCATTTATTGACGATTTGTTTGATCAAAACAGAGAAGATGAAGAATGGGATACCTCTTTCCGAGGAAGATCGTGTTCCATGGCTTGAAGCATTGCGGAATACACTGAGAAGAGGATTAGGTGACAAAGAAACACTGGTTCTTGCATGCTCAGCTCTGAAAAAGCGGTACAGGGAAATCCTTAGATCTGCAGACCCAAATTATGAACCAGGTTCTTATGCAAGTATTGTTAAATTCGTGTTGTTGGATGTTGGGGCTGAAATGCTTGCCGCTCGGCTGGTCAAGAGAGCAGCTGAGGGAAAGCATTTCATGCCTGCAAAGCTCTTGCAGACCCAACTGGATTTGCTTCAGATTGATGAAGCAGAAGGGATACTTAAGGTTGATGCTACTATGGATCCTGACACCATATTGAAAACCATACAAACTTATGTCATCTGATCACAAGTCCACAAGAGATGGATTAAATTGATGATGAATTATTTTAAAGAAAACTTTGTGATAAACAGAATTTTTATTGTAATATATAATTTTCATTGCATTTTTGATAGCAAGACATACATCTGAACAACAACGCTAAGAAAAATTAGATGAAACAAAGTAACAATGTTTCTCATTCTAGAGTGTTGTGACTAGCAAAAGCAAAGAGACGATGACACAAAATAAGGTCAATAAAGAGAAGCTAAGTCTTTATTATAATTCTTGTGGTCTGAAACACCAAACTAGCCATTCAATTCATGTTGTTCCATTGCTTGTTACCAGGAACCCAGTTTGGACACGTGGGACTGAAGTGTCTGGACATGACTCTCGAATTCAATAGCTCAACAAGGGGTTCAAATTTCACACATCGGGGTGTCTTATATTGGTCAAGGGAAGCACCTAAGCTAACACAGTAATCCATGAGCTTGTCAAAAGTCCCAATTTCCACTATCCTGATTTCCAGAGGCCCAATGGATTTGTCAGAGGCACGCCCCTGGCGGTAGACGCTATTTAGAGATTCTTCAATGGTGAGGCAACAATCTTCAAAGACTGAAGGAGGAATTTGGGTAGAGCCATTCACACTGAGCTCCCAGAATAGGACATAGTGGCCTGGAATGGTGGCGGTATCGGCATAGCTGGTGTACTCGGCTACATTTGTATCAAATGGTATCAGATTGTGCACTGCATTTTTCACAGCATTTTGTAGCTCAGCTTCATCAGTCTTGTCCGAATCAATGCTCAAGATTACATTTTCCCGACATACGAAGTAGAATTGAGGTGCATTGTTCTTGTATCCAGCAACTCGAAGCACATCACCCACTCTGTATCTATAGAGTCCTGAAATGGCACAAGTCCAAGCAAAATAATCATTAGCAGACATGTTGGACCGACAGATTATAAAAAAGAAACGAGTCGAGCATTTTGTTTTGCATTTGGAAGTACCTGAATATGTGGTTACAACAAGCTCGTACTCCTGGCCAATCTGGACATCAACCAAATCAACTAATTGATTTTGTTCTTTCTCATTAAGCGGGTTGGACTGGGAGATTGATTTGATGACTCCATTGTCTCGGTTAATTGGTGCGAACTCAAAATAGCACATGGTGGGAATAAGGGTGTAAGAGACTTCGCTGGGATTACAAAAGGGGTTCAGGTTGATTCCAAAGAAGCATTCCGAGGAACCATACGTGGTAGAGACAAGAGGGAGGCCGTTGCTGTAATAATCAAGGGTCGGTATATACTGTGACATGCTTCCGGTTACAATAACATCCACATACTTGGTGTTAGGCCACAACCTAGCGATGATCCCTTGCCATGAATCTCTACTGCATTCAGCCTCGATGGAGTCAGCTAACTCTGGGTCAGGTTTGAGGATTTTCATCACTGACTCTCTCACTGACTGATCTGTAATTTGGGTGTTAAGGGTTCCCATTCGAATATCGTTACAAAGTAGAGACCAGTGCTTTTCTAGGAACCGGATGGAACGGATGAAGCCAGATGCAAAGTGCGAGCCAATCCTGAGGACTTCTTTGCATTGGTAGAGACCACAAAGCATTTGGGAGTACATGTTTTGGTAAGAGTCTGGGCAGAGAGTGGTTTCAGCTGGACTAGTGTAGTTTGCATAGGGGCTAAAGCGGTGATTCTTGAAATAAGGACTCTTGGCCATACTTGTTAAAACAGGGCTAGCTGGTAATCCTCCTGGGGTCTTGGCTTCGGATTTTATGGACCAGAAATACATTCCCTTGCCCTTCTCCAAATCTGGAACAAATTGGCTTATCACAGGCATCACAAGGCTGCTAAGCTGAAATCTCTTCCCAATCTCTTCTGGAATTGTTGGCATCAATTTTCTCTCCCCTCCAGACGTCCCAGAACTGCACATAAAGAATGCACTTCAGCTTAAATTAAAGACAAAGAATACACACGCCAGAACGAGATCATCTTAATGAGATACAGAGAATATGAATTGTGTACTTTATAATAGGACACTATTGAGATGGAGATGCACATTTCGAAAAGACAAACCTTGTCAAGAATTCAGAGATGGGTTGGGAGCAGAAGATTGGAGATTTATCACCATTGGCTATACGGTTAATATCAGGCTGAATATCTTCGTAGGTGATGACAGGCATGACTTTCTTGAACGTCTCTCTATCAGTGTGACCATTGAGATCATGGCGCTGCAAGTACTCAACATTGGCATTTTGAGAGAGGATTTCAGCAAGAACTCTCTTTTGGACCTCATCAACGTTGGTCGTGACCTCTTCAATGAACTGAAGAGCCCTCTTGTTTTCCTCCCCTATACTACCCTCAGTGGCCTTCATCGGGCTCTTTGATGCCGCAGGTATGGTTCTTTCCATATTAATAAAGACCTGGCTGAGTCAAATTTTTTTTACTAGGTGAACAAAATGTATAGTATGTGTGTGGATGAAGGTTGAAGTAGCTTTATATAGAGGACGTTTAGGGCGACGTTAAAAGCAGAGACAGATGGGGTGTATTGACTATGGGCTCAACTGAATTCAGTATGTAAACTTGTCTCTGATAGTTCACAAATGGAGTATGTTTCAGTGGCCTTCAAAGATATACAACTTTAAGGCCACACATAAATTTTCTTTTTGATAATTGTGGACTTATTAGCACAGAGGAGCTCATACATCCATGCGTTGTGCTCTTACCACTAGACTAAAGCCATACAACATTGACCTTTGAAAAGAAATAAACAAATCAACATAGAATAAAAAATAACAGCATGGCCTGATCATCATACAATTGCCAACAGTTGCAATTATAATATTTCCCATCTGTTTAGTGTGGTTTCATTCTTTATACATATGTTGCTTAATTTCCTGACATCATCACCATGTGTTTCATATGTTTTTATAAATTTATAATGGAAAAAGTCATGTTCGTTGTACTAAAGAAAAGGTTGGTCGTAACTTTGGACTTTATTGTTTTCTTCAAAATTCTCTAATATTATTAGTACTTTTGTTCTTCAATGTTTTTCATCATAACTTTTTATTTTTGCATTTCTTTTAAACCATATTCTGAAAAGCCTTGGGTCTATCGGAAACATTCTCTTTATCTCACAACATTATGGTTAAGGTATGAGCACACCCTTCCCTCCCTCAAGCCTCACTTGTTGGACTATGTTAGGTGTTTTTTTTTTTGTTGTTGTTGTTTTCTTCAAATTTCATATATTTTGCTTTTTTTTTTTGGTTTCCCACTCGACGGTTGGTGGGCCCAATTAAAATTTGGTTCACACCAGGAAGTCCTGGGGTGAAAATTTTATAGCCCATTGTCCACAAGTGCATCTTGAATATGTTTTTTATACGAGGGAAATTGCCTCAACAAAATACGTTTATATTTCTAGAAAGATCCCACAATGTGAAAATCCAAGTGAGGAGGGTTAGGCATTTAGATGGTAACATTTCTATTTTAATTTGTTTCTAAAAAGAAAGACAACTTTCTAAATCTGAAAACGTATCTTTTAAGCTTGTATGTTTGGCATTGAGGTATCTTGTGCTAAGATGTGCTAACCCTAAGAGTTCACCGGAAAGCCTATTTAGAGATTCTTCAATGGTGAGGCAACAATCTTCAAAGACTAAATGAGGAATTCGGGTAGAGACATTCACATTGAGCTCCCAGAATAGGACATAGTGGCCTGGAATGGTGGCAATGTCAGCATAGCTGGTGTACTCTGTTACATTTGCATCAAATGAGATCAGATTGTGCACTGCATTTTGTAGCTCAGCTTCATCAGTCTTGTCAGAATCAATGCTCAAGATTACATTTTATCGGCTGATGGAATGTATGCGTCCACTAATTATGACAGGACCATGTCCTTTGGCACAGTTAAGAAGCACAAAAGTAAATACTGGAAGTAAAGAGAACACAAATACTTTACGTGGAAACCTCCTTGCTCAAGGGAGTAAAACCACGACCTGTCACACAGGATTTTCAACTGTTTTCACTAATATTCTCAAGCAAAAGTAAAACACAGATTACAACCAAACAATGAGATTAACCCCTTAATCTCAACACTAAGTAATACAATCTATTACTTATTGTGCCTAAGCAATGCATCCATTGCCCACTATACTAACCCTCACTGATTAATATAGACTTTAACTATAAGACAAAAAGTTAACTCTAACGATATTCTTACAATGACTCACACAAAGATTTAAAACGTTTCTAACAATAGTGAAACGAATCCTATAATTTTAGCACAATACAAGCATTCAAAACAAACAGTTGGCACAAAAAGCACTTCTTGCGTTGATCAGGTCCCTTGCTATATATTTTGTTTGATGCTTGATATCTCTCACTTTGAATGAATAATTTGTTTGTTGTTTGTCATTTTGATTATATCAACCAAAAATAATCTTTGACCAATGGACAAACAAACTCGTCCGTTCCTATTGGTTAAGTACGCTGACGACTTCACCAACCTACTGATAGGACAACTTTCCAGTTGTACAACCAGTGATGTAGCCACCCTTATGTTTAGGTACATTATATTTATAGTTTCTTCTTAGATCTGCTTTTGATATGCTTTATTTGATATGAAGAAGGTAAGATAAGGTTTGCGTATACTCTACCCTCTTATCCGGAATGACATTAGCTATTTTTATACTTTTTTATAAAAAAATATTATTTTATAATCATGTTGTTCATGCCAGTTTGGATCGGCTAACTCTGTCTATCAAGACTTGGACATATAGAAAGAGATCTTGAATTTAATGCTTTCTTTTTTTCTATCACATGTAACATGTTCTTTAACAAAAATGATATTTTATTTTAAAATTTTCATCTTACAATTAATAATATAATTTATAGTTATAATAAATATTTATAATTTTTTTCGAAATTAAATCTTTTTTTATCATAATTATGGAGGATATTTTTGTAAATAAATATTTTTACAATGCATATGATTTTTAATACATCAAACCAACAATGCATAAGAAATAATCTATGCTTTTTTTTTTGGTTAACTTTTCTGTTTCATTGATATAAAAAAGAGTTACATCATTGGGCCTAATGCCCAAGTCCAAACAGACAGAGAATTAATAAAGAAAGTAGTAAACAAAAGGGCCTATTACGGACATTTTCCTTGTATTTCTCCCAACTCATCACTTTCCATTAGCTTAGGTTTCCTAATTGTCATTTTCATCATCTCCTCGATTTCACCCAACTGCAACACTCCCGTCGTGGTTGAACCACCATTTGCGCCAAGGTTTGTTTTCCAAACATTTTCCGCCAAGGTTTGTTTTCCAAACATTTTCCAGTTCTTCTTTCATCCATGTTTGTTGTCTTATACCGTCTGATTTGCAGGTGGTGCTTGATTGAATTGCAGCTTCAATCCGCCTCCTCTGGACAATGTTTAAGATGTCTTCCAGGTTTACACTTCCCATTTTCCCTTAGATCCCACTTTTGCCGATTCCATGTTGCTGGCTGGAATAGCCTCGGCTATAAAGCATTTCACATTTTTGTCGTCTCCTTCTTTCAGTGCAAATGTTGTATATGTGTTGCTGTAGTCATCCCTTCCCCATTCTCCCATCTATGGTAATACTCTCAAATATGGGGTGTTTAATTTGTCACTGTTAATTATTCTCATCCCTCTTATATCCATGCTTTGAAAACTTGTGTATATGCAATTACCTTCTTCAATGGCCTTATTTGCTAAGTAATCCGCTAACTGATTCCCTTCCCTCATAATATGTTGGAATTTTAGTTGTTTTCCTTCAAGACATGCTTTTATTTCCTCAATTGTATCTGCTATGTTCCATGGTATTGCCCACTCTCCTGTTAGCACTTTGTTCATTAGCATTGAGTCTGTTTGCATGATAACTTGGTTGTGGTTTTGCTGCTTACAGTGCTTGCTTGCTTCTAGGACCGTTTTAGCTTCTGCCACTGTACTTGTAGTACTCTCAATAGTTGCTCTTTCTGCATGTAAGATATCCCCTCTATCACTCCTTAAACAGAAAGCATAGGAACTTACTCCTGGATTTCCTTTAGACGCTCCATCCGTATTGTATTTAACCCAACCCTTAGGAGGGTATTCCCACTTAACCATTATGGTCTTCATGATTGTCCTATTCTTCTCCAATTCCTCTAGCATATCTGCCCACCTTCCTGGTACATTCATATGTGGCCTTCTTACCTTAATCAAAATATACATGTTTCTGGTAACATTATGAATGATTCTTGGTAGTGATATGCCCTTCCCTTCATGTTTGTTCTTGTTCCTTTTTCTCCATAATTCCCATATAATAAAGCCTGGTAATGCTCTATAATACGATTTTATATCAGTCCTGCATTGTGCTCCCCACCATTTCATGATGCTTTCCCTTAAAGATATTCCTTCTATATTGATACCTGCAAAAGAGGAAAAGTAGGACCATGTCCT
>NW_026021136.1:13134-20875 GCF_019186545.1 Solanum stenotomum
GTTCCAAGCCCCATTTTGGTTAAAGTCTTAAGTTGGTACAACTTCATACCAACTAAATCTTACCAAGATAATTACATAGTTGCAAAGTTTGAAACTTTGGTATTTTTTATATGTCATTGGTGACATCATTAGGAGTAGATTTCTCCTATAAATAGAGAGCCATTTTGCTCATTTCAAAACACACCAAATTAGAGAGAAAACACCATTTTGAGAGCAAAGTGAGGTACTCCATAGACTATACAAGAAAAGTAGTCTGTGAAGAAAAATAGAGTGTGAGCGATATTTTAGTAAGGTGGAAATCAAAAGAGTGTTATTCTTTTTGAGTGTGTAGTAGTCATTTTGAGTATTGTATTCGTGACTACACAGTGTAAAATTCCTTACTATAGTGATATCAGTTGCTCCTCTTGGCCCGTGGTTTTTCCCTTATTTAGAAGGGTTTCCACGTAAAATTCTTGGTGTCATTATTTTCCCATTTTATTTCCATTACTTTTACCATATATATTTTTGTGCTTGTCCGTTTTTCCCAACAGGAATAACACCAATTGAACTATCCGTGGATACTTACTTCACAGGCAGTGACAGTGGCAGAGGCAGAATTTTCATCAACAGGGTTACGTTCGTGATCTACTACTATATATTATATACCTAAATAATGGTTTGATTGCTGTGTTGAGCTACTTCGGTCCCATGTGTCCGAAATGGGTTCCAGGAAGCAAGAAATGTAATAACATGAATTGAACTGTTGGTGGATATTGGATGGTTGTTACGTAACATTTCTTAATGTATCATATTATATCATATAAAGTTTCTTAATGTATTATATGATATGCTTTACTTGAGTCGAAGATCTATATGTCAAAAACAACCTCTATACCTTTATAAAGTAGAGATAAAGACTGCGCATACACCATCCTCTCAAACCCCACATGTGGACGATAGGTTATTACATGGTTACTATGATTGTTAGTTTTGTATATATTGGCTTCGAGACAAGATGATAATAGTCGAAATGAAAATGTTGAAATTGATGTATGGGAATATTACTAGGTGAGATTGGATTAGGAGCAAAGTTATTCGGAATAAGGTAGGAGTGACCTTTGTGACAGACAAAATGAGGGAGATGAGACTGAGAGAATAGCAGAAGAAAAGTATAATTCGAAAAACCTTTTTCTAGCCCAAGATCGTTAACTAAAATCGAAAAATTCAACTAGAAGAGAGAAGGAAGATTTTGGAACAATTCTTGAATGCTTTGACATGTCTTAGTTTTGAGTTGATTACAAGTGTCTAATGCCAGTGTATTTTTAGTCATGTAGGGATGATTCTAATTATCTCGAACATCTATAAGAAAATATCTAATTTCTACAAGATATTTATCCAAGTGACTACACGAGGTGTGCATGTTTCCCTCGTAGTACACGTTGCAAGAAAAAACAAAATAAAAAAAAGAGAGTTTCTTGGTAAAAATTACTACTAATTCTCAATTAAATTTTGTTGTTAACTTGAAATTTGCAGCATTATTTGAAGACCAGTGGTGAACTCTGTGTTTAGATACATTATTTTTTTTCGATCTGCTTTGATATGAAAAAGGTATTAAAGTATGTGTATACTCTACCCTCTTATCCTACTTGTGGAATTACACTGGCTATGTCGTTTTTGTTGTTGTTGAATTATAATCCTGTTTTTAATTGATTTTTTTATATTTTTTATAATCGTTTTGTTTAAGCCAGTTTGGATCTGCTAATTTTGTCTATCAAGACTTGGATAGATAGAAAGAGATCTTGTACTTAGCTTTTGTTTTTTTAATTTTTAGAGTGCGACTTATGGGGTTATCTTAACTAAGTAGTTTTAGCTCGGACCTTGTATATGAGTTACTAGCACTTGAGACGGACTAAAAAGAAAAGTAAATCATATAAATTGGGATAGAAAATAGAGGGAGTATTAAATTTTGAACCTAATTACTAGCACTTGAGGTCACTGCCCTTGACATGATGCAAAATATATGTACATCATATGCTCTGTCTAAATGCTGGAAAGTCCCTAAGGTGCTAATGTGATGGATATAGTACAGGTCCTTATTAAACATGGAAAGAAACATGGCTGAGAAAAACAATGAGAAGAATCTTGAGTTTATTGAAGAGGTGACTACCTATGTTGATGAAGTCCAAAAGAGAGTTCTTCATGAAATCCTCACTCAAAATGCTAACGTTGAGTACTTGCAATGCCTTAATCTGAATGGTCGTACTGATAGAGAGGCATTCAAGAAATTCGTACCTGTTATCACCTACGAAGATATTCAGTCCGATATCAACCGTATAGCCAATGACGATAGATCTCCTATCCTATGCTCCCAGCCCATATCTGAATTCTTTACAAGGTCCCTCCTTATTTACTTATCTTAATAGATTACTATTCCCTCAATTCAGTTTCGATTTATATGATAGTATTTGGCAACTGATGTCTGATGAAAGTTACATAGATTCTTGGAACTTGTTGTTTTATACACATCGTTGACATTTTTGTGACTATAGAAGCATGTATTTAAGAGTAAAATGGAAAGTCTAAAGTTAAATCGTTTGTGAATATGGAAAGTTGTCATTCATTTTGTAACGGACTAATAAGGAAGAAGTATCACATAAAGTGGAACAGCGGGAGTTTCAAATCATGGTTTTGTAGTACTTGCATGATTCCTAATATTTGCATTTTTGTGCAGTTCTGGGACGTCGGGAGGGGAGAGAAAATTGATACCAACAAAAGAGGAAGAGAGTGGGAGGAGATCACAGCTTTACGGACTTATGATGTCTGTGGTGAGCCAATTTTTTCCAGATTTGGGTAAGGAAAAAGGAACGTATTTCATGTTCATAAAGTCTGAAGCCAAAAACCCCGGAGGATTATTAGCTCGTTCTATTTTAACTAGTCTTTACAATAGTAGTCATTTAAGAAACAGCAATAGTCGTGTGTCGCCTTATACGAGTCCAATTGATGCCATTCGCTGCCTAGACTCTTACCAAAGCATGTCCTCCCAAATGCTTTGTGGCCTCTGCCAAAACAGAGAAGTTGTCCGTGTTGGCTCTGTGTTTGCATCTGCTTTCATCCGTGCCATGCGATTCTTGGAGGATAACTGGTCTCTACTATGTAACGATCTCCGGACAGGAACCATTAACAACAAACCAGACTGATCCTTCAGTAAGAGAAGCTGTGATGAAAAGCCTCAAACCAGACTCGGAGCTGGCTGATTTCATTGAGGCTGGATGCAGCAAGAACTCATGGGAAGGGATCATCACTAGGCTGTGGCCTAATACCAAGTACATGGACGTAGTCGTGACTGGAGCCATGTCTCAATATATACCAATGCTCGATTATTACAGCAATAGCCTCCCTCTCGTCAGTACTACATATAATCCCAGTGAAGTATCTTACACACTCATTCCCACCATGGGCTATTTCGAGTTCTTACCGATTCACAGGAGCAATGAATTCATCGATTCTATCTCCATTCCCACACCGCTTAATGAGAAAGACGAACAACAATTGGTCGATTTGGTTGATGTCAAGATTGGCTAGGAGTGCGAGCTCGTTGTTACCACATATTCTGGTAATTTTCAATTTCCAATTGAAATGTTCTTTTTTCCATGTCTGCTAATGCTTAGATTTTCTTGGATGTATCCTTTCAGGACTGTATAGATACAGGGTGGGTGATGTGCTTCGTGTTGCTGGATACAAGAACAACGCACCTCAATTCAACTTTATACGCAGGGAAAATGTGATCTTGAGCATCGATTTAGATAAAACTAATGAATTCGAGCTACAAAATGCAGTGAATAATGCAGCAAACAATCTGATGCCATTCGATGCACGTGTAGGAGTACACCAGCTATGCGGATACTGCTACCATTCCAAGCCATTATGTCCTGTTTTGGGAGCTAAGCGTCAACGCCTCTGCCCCGATTCCTCCTTCAGTCCTCGAAGATTGTTGCCTCACCATTGAAGAATCTCTCAACAGCGTCTACCGCCAGGGTCGTACGCCTGACAAATCCATCGGGCCTCTTGAAATCAGGGTAGTGGAAACAGGTACTTTTGACAAGCTCTTGTACTTAAGCTGCACTAGCTTATTAGGTGCTTCCATTAATCAATACAAGACGGCACGGTAAGTTAAATTTGCACCGCATGTTGAGCTATTGAATTCGAGAGTCGTGTCGAGCTATTTCAGTCCCGTGTGTCCAAAATGGGTACCTGGAAGTAAACAATGGAACAATACAGATTGAACTATCTGCGGATACTTACAAGCAGTGGTAGAGACCGAATTTTCACTAACAGGGTTACGTTCGTGATCTACTATATATATCTAAAGAGAAGTTTGATTGTTGTGTAGAGAGACTTCGGTCGCGTGTGTCCGAAATGGGTTCCTGGAAGCAAGCAATGGAATAACATGAATTGAACTGTTAGTGGATATTGGACGGTTGTTACGTATTGTTTCTTAATGTGTTTCATATGTTCAGTCTTCAACAACTCTGCTCCAATTTCATATCTATAAAAACATGCTTGATTTCTTGCGATAATCTTTTGTTTTAGGCGTCGAATGTGCTATAAGTTCACGACACATTATGCTCTGAGGCATCAGATTCATGGGCCAATAATAAATACGAAAAACTAAGAATATCGCGTAATTCCTAAAAGTTGGCTCGTAAATGTGGAAATATACTTGGAAAAAACAGTGGGACTATACGTAATGCTTCCCCAACTCATTAACGAGGTCCTCATAAAGTTTTTTAGAAAATTATTTTGGGTGTTCCAAGGTGCCAGATTTATGGGCTAATACACACGGAAAATCAAGAATGTCGTGTAATTTCTTAAAGTTGGCTCGTAAATGCGAAAATGTCTGAAAAAAAATGGTGGGACTGTACGTAATGCTTCTCCAACTCATTACCGAGGTCCTCAAAAAGTTTTTTCAGAATTTTTTTTTTGGGTGCTTCTGAGGCGCCATATTCATGAGCTAATATACACGAAAAACAAGAAAACCACATAATTCCCAAAAGTCTGCTCGTAAATGCAAAAATATGCCTGAAAAAAATGATGGGATTGTACGTAATGTTTTCCCAACTTATTACAGAGGTCCTCATAAAATTTTTTTTTAGAAAAACATTTGGGGTGCTCTGAGGAGAAAGATCAATGGACTAATACACACAAAAAACTAAGAAAGTTTCGAATTCCTAAGAATTGGCTCGAAAATGCGAAACTATGTCTGAAAAAAATGGTGTGACTGTACGTAATGCTTCACCAACTTATTAAGGAGGTCCTCATAAAGTTCATTTTGGAAAAAAAATTCGGTGCTCGGAGGCGCTAGATCCATGAGCTACATAGACGGAAGTCGCGTATTTCCTAAAAATTGACTAGTAAATGCAAAAATATGCCTGAAAAAAATGGTGGGACTGTACATAATGTTTTCCTAACTCATTATGGAGGTCTCATAAAGTTTTTTCAGGAAAAAAAATTTGGTTCTCCGAGGCGCCAGATCCGTGGGTTAATACACACAAAAACCAAAAAAGTCGTGTAATTCCTAAAAGTTGGCTCGTAAATGCAAAAATATGCCTGGAAAAAATGGTGGGACTTTACGTAATGCTTCCACAACTCATTACGGAGGTTCTCATAAATTTTTTCAGAATTTTTTTTTTGGGTGTTCTCAGGCGCTAGATCCATGGGCTAATATACACAAAAAATCAAGATAAACGCGTAATTCCTAAAATTTGGCTCGTAAATGTGAAAATATGCCTGAAAAAAAGTGATCGAACTGTACGTAATGCTTCTCTAACACATAAGAGGTCCTCATAAAGTTTTTTCGAAAATTTTTTTTGAGTGTTCAGAGGCACCAAATCCATGGCTTATACACACTAAAAACCAAGAAAGTCGCGTAATTTCTAAAAGTTAACTCATAAATGCGAAAATATACCTTAAAAATCTCCCGTGGCTTAATAAATGAGTTCAAGCAATTTTTCAAATTATAAAGAGAATGATTTTTGTTTGAACTAATTAACTAACAAAAATAATCAACTTATTAGATAATATTAAAATTGCTTAATATTATTTGTTGAAATTTATGCTGAAGACTAAATGGTGATGGTGCACTTTGTTACATGTTGAACCAGAAGACCAGATCATTTTTCACCTAATACATATTTTCCTTCTTTTGTTTAATGGTGCACTTATATTATTATATATATTTTTTCCTTCAGCGGTGCACCTACCGTTTCATTCATCAATTTTAGTATTATTTGTTATTTTCAGTTTCAGTTATCATATTATTTTTTGTCGATATTATATTATTCGCTTCTTAATTTATTGTCCTGGACATGATTTTTTCGCTACTATATTTATTTTACATAATCTTTTTGATATGCTTTTACTTGGGTGGAAGATAATCCCACATGTGGAAATATGTTGTTGTTGCAGTATTGGAGTGACGGTAAAGTTGCCTCCGTGTAATCTATAAGTCATGAATTTGAACCGTAAAATCAATCAGTAATACTTGTATTAGACTAGATTGTCTATGTTACATACAATCATTCCTCATATCTTACTAATACAGAATGCTATATGCATCGAACTGTTTTTTTAATATAATATATTTAAATTAAAGATAAATTTTTAAAAAAAAATCAATGAGATGTGGATGTTTTACTCGTAGTTCACGTTGCAAGAAAAACATAATAATAACATCTTTATCAACAGCTTCATTGCTAAGAAAAACCAAAGTTGTTTAATGCAAAACCATTAGAGAGTTTGCTGGTAATCTCTTTACTAATTATTTCTTAGTTTAAAATAAAAATTTACTACCAATTCTCAATTTAATTTTGTTGTTAACTTGAAATTTGCAGCATTATTTGAAGATCAGTGGTGAACTCTGTGTTTAGGTACATTATATTTATTATTTCTTCTTAGATCTGCTTTTCATATGCTTTATTTGATATGAAGAAGGTATATATGTTGTTGATTTTTTACTAAAAATTATTTTATAATCGTGTTGTTCGGGCCAGCTTGGATCTGCTAACTCTATCTATCAAGACTTGGACAGATAGAAACAGATCTTGAACTTAGCTTTTATTTTATTATTTACTCCCGCTGTTCCATTTTATGTGACACCTATTTTTTTGGTCCGCCCCATAAAAGAAGTCAATATTACTATAGTTTAAAATAATTTAACTTTAAAATTTGAGTCTTTTTTTTTTCTTAAATACTGTGTCAAGTCAAATGACGTCATATAAAATGAGATAGAGGGAGTAATTTTTAGAGTGTAACTTATGGGTTTATGTGAACTAAGTAGCTTTAGCTCGGACCTTGTATATGAGTTGAAAGTTTCTCTATAAGTAAGCACAAGCAATTGATTTCGAACATAGTAAATCGAATGAGTTGTGATAAGAATCATGAACTAGAATCTAACACACAAAGTTCAAATTTTAGATTCGCCTCTATTGTAATCGATATTGAATCTATCTTAGTTGAGTCGCTAATTAANTTGCTTTTATTTTATTATTTACTCCCGCTGTTCCATTTTATGTGACACCTATTTTTTTGGTCCGCCCCATAAAAGAAGTCAATATTACTATAGTTTGAAACAATTTAACTTTAAAATTTGAGTCTTTTTTTTTCTTAAATACTGTGTCAAATCAAATGGCGTCATATAAAATGAGATAGAGGGAGTAATTTTTAGAGTGTGACTTGTGGGTTTATGTGAACTAAGTAGCTTTAG
>NW_026021137.1:0-662 GCF_019186545.1 Solanum stenotomum
TTGATGTAGAGTTTGGCGTAGTCCTCCGCTGAATCAGTAGTCTTGACAGCCAAGACGTGAGCGGACTTAGTAACTCTGTCCACTATCACCCAAATGGAGTCATGATGTCTGCGGTACGAGGTAAACCTGTAATGAAATCCATGTTTCTCACTTCCAACTTCCATGTAGGAATACTAATCACCTGAGTCATACCTCCTGGTTTGTGATGTTCTACCTTAACATGTTGGTAATTTGGACACTTAGCTACAAAGTCTGCTATGTCCCTCTTCACGCCGTTCCACCAAAAGACTTCTCGTAGATCACGATACATCTTAGTGGCTCTTGGATGAATGGAATACCTTGAGTTATGAGCTTTTGTAAGAATCTTCTGCCTCAACTCACTCACATTAGGAACACATAAGTGACTTACTCATATTAGGAACACATATGCGACCCTTGTAACGAAGCACATCATCTCCCCCTTG
Source organism: Solanum stenotomum (assembly GCF_019186545.1). Lineage (NCBI taxonomy): Eukaryota > Viridiplantae > Streptophyta > Magnoliopsida > Solanales > Solanaceae > Solanum > Solanum stenotomum. The sequence goes on from NW_026021137.1 coordinate 465, forward strand.
GAGAAAACCTGGACTTTATGCTAATGAACTACACCTTTCAACTGAAGCAATATATGATCACTGTCCTATTTTTCCTTAACCCTTGCTACCAGTGAATATTCTGATCTATTCTAAACCATCACACCACCATTTGACATGTCCGTAAGACCAACTCCTAAGCGAGCAAGCCAGTGAACATCCTTTGCTAGTTCTTTCCTT
>NW_026021138.1:0-464 GCF_019186545.1 Solanum stenotomum
CTTGAATGTGAACTTGGAACTTGAACTTAGAACTTGAATGTGAACTTGGGACTTGAACTTGAAATTAGAACTTGAATTTGAACTTGAACTTAGAATTTGAAGTTAAACTTAGAACTTGAACTTGAACTTAGAATTTGAACTTGAACTTAGAACTTGAACTTGAAATTAGAACTTGAACATGAATTTACAACTTTAACTTGAACTTAGAACTTGACACTTGAACTTAGAACTTGAACTTGAAATTAGAACTTGAACTTGAACTTAGAACTTGAACTTGAACTTGAACTTAGAATTTGAACTTGAACTTAGAACTTCAATGTGAACTTGGAACTTGAACTTGAATTTGAACTTAGAACTTGAATTTGAACCTAGAACTTGAACTTGAACTTGAAATTAGAACTTGAACTTGAAATTAGAACTTGAACTTGAACTTAGAATTTGAACTTGAACTTAGAACTTGAACT
>NW_026021138.1:525-894 GCF_019186545.1 Solanum stenotomum
ATATATATATATATATATAACTAATATTCTTGGATTTGAAGTTTATATATAACTACTTTTAGAACTTTTCGTGCTAGGCAACTGAGGAAGCTCAACATCTAAAAAAGTTGATATAAGACTATATTGCTTCTTTCATCAAAGCAGGAGATAAGGTTGGTGCTTCTAAATTTCTAAAGTTCAAGTACAATTGTTTTCAATAATGTGTTTGTGTCCATCTTGTATTGATACTTACCTTTAATTTTGTGATAATTTTTTTGTGTCCATTGATTGTTTGTTGAGCATAAGTACCAACACTAGTTGATCATATTGATGACAAAATTGATTTTCTTGCAAGATCGATATGTGTCCATCTAGTGTTGGCACTTAGCT
>NW_026021139.1:0-358 GCF_019186545.1 Solanum stenotomum
TTCACATCTCTATGTTGAAAAAGTGCATATGTGATCCTTCATTGATCCTACCGACTGAAAGTGTTAAGATCAAGGATAACTTATCTTATGAGGAAGTGCCGGTTCAGATTTTAGATCGCCAAGTTCGTAGGTTGAGAACGAAAGATGTGGCGTCAGTCAAGGTCCTTTGGAGGAACCAATTTGTTGAGGAAGCCACTTGGGAAGCCGAAGAGGACATGAAGAAGAGATATCCGCATCTTTTTGAATCCGGAGGGAATGCGGATTAAGGTATTAATTTCCTTCTTAGTGCCCTTTAAATTATAATGAGCATATCGTTATTGTTGTTGTTTTCATAATTGCTTGTTGAGTGTTTGAGTTA
>NW_026021140.1:0-1405 GCF_019186545.1 Solanum stenotomum
AATCCGATTCGAGTCTCGAAACTCCAAATAACTCAAAATAGCACTTTTAACCAAACTTTAACTCTTAAAAACTCAACTTTTCATCAATTTTCCTTCAAACCAACTTCGAAAATACAACAATTAGGACTCGGGGAAACTATTGGGAAGGGTAAAACGGTCATTTTATGAAAATTTCCAAAAATGACCTTTAGGGTCATTACATTATTCACCACTAAAAATCATGTTCGTCCTCGAACATAAAGTAGAAGAAGGCAAAAATACTCGACGCTATCAACCCCGAGGTGAAATTTCCAAACTCAATAATTACTACTCCAAACGAACCCATTCTTAAACCTTATCCTAAAAATCCATAAAAAGGATTCTCAAATCAATCTTGACAACTTAACACTCAAAGGGTTATTTCAAACCACCAACTAACTCAAAGACTGAATCTGAATCTAAGATCTCAAAATCACAACAAATTTACCATGACAAACCCTTAATCGTGTAACCACGAGAGAAATTTTGGAATCAATAACCACAGAAAAATCAAGGATGAACCTAAATCAGTCACCAAGGTCTCACAACACACGAACCATCACCGACTCTAGAAAAAATTCCATTCTCATTACCACATTTCCACAAGTCTGAGTCATACTAATCTGATGCATATCCATCGAGCACCCATCTTGGAATAATCACGCTTATCTAACCCACAGATAGAAATAATCAAGTATCCAACTGACGATTGACTCATCCAAGCATATAAAACCTCTAAGGATGCCACCAAAACACTGAAGTAGGATCCGTAATTGTGGACAACTCCAGCAACGGAAGAACTAGGCCCACGGGTCACCTAAGCATCGAACCACACCTAGCTGAACCATGCATACAGGGGCAAGATAAATACCAAAATAGCCAAAAACTGTAGCCACATACAGTAGCCTCTCTATACCTTTCCAAAAGCAAGGTGAAACTTGTAGAACTTTCGAAAACCTTCCACCACCCCAACACCACATCGAACCCACTATCTCTAAATCGGCCCACCCACACAAGTATTCTATTCTGCCAAGAGAGCATGAATCGGTACATCCGATTCACCACTAGGCATCCACCCATAAAAGTAAAAACACGTCTGAACATAGACAGAGAATCATAATCCAAAACCATGTCTAAAATGAGGTAGGTGGTCACATAAGAATATACAAAACTGAAATTGAACAACCCAAGATATCCCTTCCACGATGTCCATAACACACCTTCCCATTCGTCTGACTTCACAATCAGCCAGTCCGGCCTCATAACAATCATAGACATACTCAATTTATCCATTTTCTCATACTCTTTACAATAATCCATTAAAGCCAACAATATCAATACTACCAGAACATCATAGTCACACCGCCGGAACCAGATCCCATCGGCA
>NW_026021141.1:0-449 GCF_019186545.1 Solanum stenotomum
GCTTCCATTGATTGTAGAACCCGTAGGTTCAAGTTCCAATTTCCAAGTGAACCCATTCTTGAGTGGGAAAGCCAAAATGTGGTAGTAAAGGGTAGGTTCATCTCTTGCATTAAAGCTCGTAAGTTGATCTCTAAGGGGTGTCTCTATCACCTTGTGAGGGTTAAGGATGTGGAGTCCAAAACCCTTCCTATAGAGTCGGTTCCGGTTGTAAATGAATTCCTTGATGTCTTTCCTAATGACCTTCCCGGTGTTCCTCCCGAAAGGGAAATAGATTTTGGCATAGACCTCCTCCCCGATACTCAACCCATTTCTATTCCCCCTTACCGTATGGCCCCGGCGGAGTTAAAGGAGTTGAAGGAACAATTGAAGGACTTGATGGAGAAGGGTTTTATTAGGCCTAGCCAATCACCATGGGGTGCTCCAGTGTTGTTTGTGAAGAAGAAAGATGG
>NW_026021142.1:0-722 GCF_019186545.1 Solanum stenotomum
TGGTCGGTCGACGAATTAGTGAAATTTTACACAGATGCACCTTTCCAGGCATTATCCTACAAACATCAATCTGGAGAAGTATGTTGTAGAGACATTTGCCATTTTAGAGGTGGTAAGGTTCTAGTTAAAGTTGGACAAGATGTTCAAGATGCAATGGAAGTAATGCCAATTTCCTTAATACTCTCCAAAAGCTGCACTTTGCATCAAACCATCTAGTCTTTTTCTTTGGCCAAATCTATTGCTGGATGGAGGAGTGTTGTTTCACTTTACACTCGTGACATTGCAGTGTGTGGAAATTGTTACTCGTCAGATAATTTAGAGAGTTTTGGATGAATTCCATGACTTGAACCTTGAGGACAAGGTTCTTTTTGAGGGCGGGAGTATTGTTGTGAACCAAGCTGACTCGGTAAGGGCCTATGGGCTATTAAATACTTTTAATTGGGGATCCAGGCCCAATTAGTATCTCTATTAAAAAGGACTAGAAGTTAGAAGAAGGGGCAGGCAAATTATGTGAAGCATTGGCTTTCTGATCCTCTCATCTCCCTTCTATGGTCTAGTATCTCATCCCCTTCTAGTTACCTTCTTCTATGTTAAGCTACCCATAATTAGTGTGTTATTACTTTGTTGTGTATATTATCCGTTGTAATTTGTATTCAGAGATAACTATAAATATCAGTGTTTGTATTGGAAATCAGGTTTGTTACATAATCTTATTACTAGAC
>NW_026021143.1:0-716 GCF_019186545.1 Solanum stenotomum
TCTATCCTCTCAATATCAGTTATCACATGTTATTCAACAAATTCAAGTCACATATAACACATTTAGCTCGTTTTATTCCCATCTTTTCAATTACAACAATTTCAATCAACAAATAAAACTCATCCTCAATCCCCATTACTCCCCAACACAATTAGGAAAGTAGTCATGTGTAGTCTAAGAGTTTAACAAAGTTTAGAAGTCACTTGCTTCAAAACACTTCAACTAGTAACTCAAATTTGAGTTTTACCCTTCCGAGCACGCTCCAAATCACCACAATCTATTCATAAATGGAATCTCACAATCAATAGGAATCTAACAACACCAATATTGTGAAATTTGAAGAAAAGGGTAAAATGGTCAAAAAAAATCTCGTTCCGAAAAATATTCTTGAAATCTGAAAATTTTTAGTGAAAAATGTTCCCCAAGAAATTTAGAAACCAATAGTGAAAACCGTTTCGAAAAAGGAGTTGAAATGAGTTCATAAACTCAAATTTTCTATTAAATTCGGATTAGGCAAAAACCCCCAAATTTTTCAGTTGAGATCTCAAATTTTGATGTTAAAATCCATAAATAATCGATGGAAATCAAAGATATAAGTTGGAAATAACTTACCCAATGAATTCCTTGCGAAAACCCACTTGAAATAACCTATTTTCGAGCTCTCAAAGTCTAAAAAATGGAGAAATTAGTATTTTTCAAGTTGGGGGAAAATGGCT
>NW_026021144.1:0-209 GCF_019186545.1 Solanum stenotomum
ATGAGATGGAGGAAGTAATATATATTGGACCCGCGCTGGCGCGGGAACCTAATATCTAGTATAATAATAATAATATATGATTTATAATTATTAAATGCATCTAACTATAAATAATATAAACATTTATGCAGCATGAGAAGCTACATCAATAGTCAACCAAAATAAAATTAAAGAACCTACGTTAATGGATACAAAAAAGCACGGTTCCG
>NW_026021145.1:0-388 GCF_019186545.1 Solanum stenotomum
CTTTTGAATGGACTCCTTGAAGGAAATAGAATCAAGGATCAAGGGTCACCATATCTCTAAGTTGAAAACCCACGAAAATTGAAGAAGAAAGAACTCAAAATCTTCAACCCTAGCTCCAACTTCTTCTTCTCTTCTTTCTCTCTTCCTCTCTTCTTCACTCAAGAACCCTAACTCTTACTCTTTTAAAATGGAACAAAAATGATCCACAATCATCCTAACACCACAATATAACCTCAAAAGAAAAGATTTGTGAAAAGACCAAAATGCCCTTAAATTTCTGGACGGACTCCCTGCCAACTGCCCAACTTTCAAAGGGCATAACTCGCTCATACGAACTCGGAATCGAGCAAACTCGGTGGGGTTGAAAAGATCGTTCCAAGGGCTTTCC
>NW_026021146.1:0-1108 GCF_019186545.1 Solanum stenotomum
TTCCTATCGTGGTTGGGTTACTTAACGGTGTTCAGCTTCGGGGTGTTTTGATTGCGGTGCGCTTGACCATTGGTCCAGAGAGTGCCCTCGGCGAGGGCGATGAGCGATTGTACCAGCTCCCCTTGCACCTAGAGCAGTTTCAGCAGTGCCCCCTCTAACTAGAGGTGGTGGTCAGGACCAGGGTCGTCGGGACATTCAGTCCTTATCTAATACCATGGTTCGGTTGGATATCTCAGATTCTAGACGCATCTTGGCCTTTATGGGAGTTCAGTCTTCTTTGCTTGATAGGATCCATGGTTGCCAGTTTCAGGATGATAACTTGGTGGCCCTAAGAGATCGAGTGTTTGCGGGTGATGGTGGTCAGGCTACCTTAGATCCTGATAGAGTGTTGAAATTTGTCGGCGGCATCTGTTCTCCGAGAGTTGGAGATTTGATACAGTTGATACTTTCTATGGCCCATGAGTCTAGATACTCTATCCATCCGGGCACAGCAAAGATGTATCGTGATTTGAGGCAGCTGTCACGACCCGGGATCACCCCCTAGTCGTAACTGGCGTGCTCGACCTCAAAGAGGTCTAATACAAGCCTCTTAGCATTCATTCATCGCATAGACACTAAAACCATAAGGAATTAAAAAGTTTCTTTACCAAGAAAACATTTCATTAAAAAAAAACAATAGCAAGCGGAAGACTTTCTAGACTTTATACATGATGTCTCAAAACCATCTCATACTTTAGAGTACAAATTTCGGGACTAATCCCGTACACAACTTAAATAATACTAAAAGACATAAAAGAACGTATTGGGTATTGTCCTCGAATCTATGAGGACTCACCAAGTCTTCATCTTCAACACTTAGAAACCTATCAAAGCCATGACATGTCATCTTCTCCAAATCCCTACACTTTAGTTCAAAAAAGGGAAAGAAACGGGTTAGCACAATTAAGTACGAAGTATGGAGACCATGCAAAAACATGTCAAAAAGGACATTTTCAAAGAATAAATGTTTTCATATCAATTTGATAAAACCTTTCCTTTACAAGTATAAGAGACATAATACAAGTCAACATTAACATATATGACCATAGCCCACCATACATATAATCAA
>NW_026021147.1:0-602 GCF_019186545.1 Solanum stenotomum
AGGTTGACCATAAAGGTGATCACACAATTCACAGAGGCGTATCTAGAGGGGGTTCCGTGGGTTCACGTGAATCCATCCTTCCCTCTCTAGATTATATATAGTAGTGTTATATTTTTTAAAAAATATTTAAATATAGAGGTGTGAACCCACGTTAAAAGTAGCATATAATAATATGATGATGATTGGGTGCACCTCTCTCAGCAAAGATAGAAATTTAAATCTTATATCTATCTTGTTTCTATAAGTAACACCCCTCCAAGTGGTTATCGGTTACACTTTTGACGTTTCAATCAATTTTTCTTTTATTTTTTTGCTTTAATCTTTTAAAATTTTCAAGTGTGTAACATTGAAAATTCGTAAAAAAAAATTAGCACGATATAATTTTTATGTAATTAAATTAAATGTGTATATTAAAATTTAAAACTAGTAGTATTATATATGTTGGACCTATAATTTTTAAAATTTAACAATTTAATGTTAAAAACGTAAAGGTCAAACCAATTAAACTTATATCTTAGATGCATATTTTTGTAATAGTGCACCCATCCTTCCGAAATTCTGGATACGCCTCTGGCAATTCACAATAGTTTAATAATTGAATG
>NW_026021148.1:0-746 GCF_019186545.1 Solanum stenotomum
TCCCGCATCCAGCCACTTGATGATCTCCTATTTGACTACATCTTGCATAGGTGGATTTAATCTTCTCTGGTGCTCAACACTGGGCTTATGATCTGGCATGAGTTGGATTTTGTGAGAACAGATACCGGGGGGGATCCCAATAATATCTGCAATAGTCCACCCAATCGCTCGCTTGAACCTCTTTAATACAGTCACCAAACATTCTACTTGCCTTGCATTCAAATCTGCTGCAATGATGACCGGCAAAGTATTCTCTTCGCCTAAATATACATACCTTAAATGCGGTGGTAAAGCTTTAAGCTCCAATTTCGGTGCCTCCATAATAGATGGTCTTGTGGGTGGGGACTCGCGATTCTTCATGTCTAGCTCATACTTCTTTGGTTTGGACCTGTATTCACCCTTATCAAGTGCGGCTACCAACTCATCATACTCGTCAATACCATTACTACCAAAATTCATCATGACTGCTGCTAGTGCCTCAACACCTAATCGCTCTTCAATTTGCACTTCTGACCCATTCTCCACTCTGTAAGTTATAGCAGATACTGTTTGTAGCTCACCATTCTGCTTCATGCATCTACAGATATTGAAAGTTGCTTCTTCATTGTTCAGTCTGAACTTCATCTGTCCCTTTCACTACTAAAAAAACAGTGAATACCGACCAAAAGATTTCTGACCTCAAATGGAGGTCGGTAATTTCCGACCTCTGGAGGTCGGCATTTACAAGTAGTCGGTTTTTATTCAAA